>NC_090847.1:17917500-18220000 GCF_024217435.2 Syngnathus scovelli
GTTGCTGGCATTGATATGGCTTTTGTCGTGCCCATTCTTCTTTCTTCCCTCCCTCCTTGTTTATTTCAGTTGATACCTTGTGCCTCTACTTCAGGGGTGTCCAACGTTTTTGAAAGGAGGGCCGGATTTGATCAAGTGAAGGGGCCCGGAGGCCAATAGTTTTTTCAGACATTGTTTTCAAAAATTTCATGCAAATGCACACTGTTATAAAACAAATTTCATTGTCCCAATTGTCTTTATTTTTTAAATGACAAAATAACCAAATATAAGCCACTCAGGCAGATGTGAACAACTCTAAAAACACAAATTTTGCCTTTCATTCATATCTGAAGAGTCAGAAGAATCGCTGTGGTGATGCCAGTTCAGCTTGGAGCTGCTTCACTTTATCAGCGCGGTCACTCCCTGTTAGCTTGTCGTATGTGTGAGCATGTTTAGTCTGATAGTGTGTCTTTAGGTTGAAATCCTTAAACAAGGCAACCGTCTCTTTAGAAATTAGACTAACACAATTGCCTTGATTTTCAGTGAAGAAGTATTGTAATTCCCATTTCTCTTGAAAGTGACGGCCCTCAATGTCAACTTTCCTCATTTTTTTTGCAGTCGCCATGGCAGAAATGAGCGGTGGTGCAACCACCTTTTGGTAAACGGAGGATTTACAGTTTCAAGTTTCATGATTTTTTTTTTAATTCAGTTTGACAGTGCAGGCGGTCCATAAATAATACATTATAAGACCGAAGCTGCGAGCCGTATGAAATCTGACGGGTTTGGCCCGCGGGCCGGACTTTGGACACGGTGCTCTACTTGAACACTTCATCCAAAAGCGATGATCGTCACACAGAGTTGGAGTTCTGTTTGAGGTACCTTCTTGAGGCCCAGTGTGCACATAAAGCTAATCAAGCTGCTTTAGTTTAAAATGTTCCCTTCCTGACCAAGTGACAGGCTATCTTGCATTTTTATAACGGTCCCTGTTGGGGTCAGGGGCAATGCACTCGTGGCAAACAGATCCTAGGTGACCCGAACCTTGTATGCCTCTAAATCTTCCCCTCGGAAATACTGTATGGAATGAGCTGCCGTGAATATGGTCCATTGCCCACCTCTACTCAGTAGGAATACTATTAATACACCACTCAAATTATCCCCACAAAAAACTGTTCAAATAATGCTTGAAGGAAGAATTTTAAAAATGATTTACCTTGAAATGGACTCCATAGTGAATGATAAAGATGCATTTCAGGTATGCACATGCACAGCTTCTTTCTACCAGCCAGGAGAGGGAATGGCGCGGGTGACCTTGACATGTGTGTGCAAACACAAGCACACAAAAGCAACACACACACACTCCCCGCAGGGAGAAACTGACAAATGGCAGTGCAGCAGCTCTGTTAGGTGGCAAATGTGTGTTTAAACAATGCACAGTGACGCTTACACACACATAACACTTAGGGACTGGGTGCTGATATGAGATTGATTTGCTTCAATCCCTACTCACTCTTCAAAACCCGTGTGCGCTCACACATAAGGACACACGCACACGCGCGCGCACACACACGCACACTTAGTGGAATATGAGTGATGTGATTCAGGACACCTCTCGGCAGCCACTCTGCTTTCCATCCTAACGCCTGAGCAGAATACTAATCACTGGATAACATTATAGCCAGGGAGGGAGAGATGAGAGGGCAGGCGATGGTCACTGCTCTGCAATAAGAAGACACATCACAGAATATCTGATAATCTATTAAATAACAGAACAATTACAGTAGGGGTTCAAGGCAGTGTTTCTTTAACCTTCTCATAAACAGCCCAAATTCTGAGTGAAGAGTTGCTAAGATGATTAAAATTAAGACACGACACAAGAGTAGGATTTGTACAAAACCTCGTGATGTAGTCAGAAACATATTTTGAAATCTTAATGAACTAAATCCACTTTCTCACATAAAAATATAGTGTTTTCAGCACAGCCCAGAGTCTTCAAGTGTTTGGTGGGTTCAGTCATGCCCTAAATACAGTAGTTTTTTACTGCAGATACGATACCCAATAACTTCCTGCTTCTACAAACAGATACAATATGATAACCGCTAACTATACACACGTTCGCCCTAGTCCTCTGCAATTTCAACTTGAGGAGCAGTTCAGGTGAAAACCTGCTTTCTACTAACAAATCCCACATCCTTCTAATGTCGTGAGGAGGATTATTACATAAAAGTAGCCAGTGACAACGTACATTATGTTTACATTCTTTCTGAACTAGTCTGTCGCGTCAGACACCGTGGCAATGACTGTATGCAGACAACTAAGCCCAGCTTGATAGTGTGTCAATGTTTTTTTTCTTTAGTTACTTCACTGCTCGCCTGTCACACTGTTATAGGTATATAAAAGGCAACCAATAAAAGTAATATAAAATGGTAAATGTGTCTTCAATATTATCCTCCTGCAGAAACACATTCTCAATGTACAACCAAAACCCACACGACTGTAGTGTCTTTATACCTCAAAGGTGCTTGACTGTAAACATGAACTGAATGTGTTATGCAAGCCCCGATTATAATATCACCCATGTGTTGTGTATTACAACTACATGCCTGGTGTAGTAACAAACAAATCAGTGTTGAAATTCCTTGACATGTGATTAATACTATATAGAAGACAGACAAAATTATGTCAATATAAGTAGATGCTAGAAATGCTGGTGAGATGGCTTGGGAGTCCCAGTTAAAGATGGCGGCTTAGTCTGCATGTCCTCAACCAGCCAAGGCTTCTTCTAGTGGTTATTTATCTCTTTGTCGCCACCATTTACCTGCCGCTTCTGGTAGATTAATGTTGTTGTGTTTTACGGTGGCCCTGAATGCATGCCTACTAGGAGAGGTAGCTAAGTACTAGAGCGGGAAATCAGACTCATGTGTTTTTCAATTTTGCCCTTGTGTTTGTTATTTACTGTTGTGTTTTGCACTTTAGGTCCACAATACCAAATGGTTTGCGCAGAAACATTTACAAGAAAAGTCCAGTTCAAATGTCAATAATCTATAATGCATTTGGTCCCTTTTTCATCGACAAATCAGAAATACACTTGTGCTTTTTGGGTACTGCCCTAGGTGGCGTAATCCAATAATTAACCTGTCAGTGTAAACGAGCTTAATCTCAGCCAGCAACAGACATGAAAAAAATACTTTTGTGAATAGTTTATACTGCGTATTAATCAAGCACTTGTGTAAAAAACAACAAAAAAGCAATTTTGGAAATCAGGAGCATTCACTTTTAAAATCCGAGGCAGTAAATAGCAGAACCAGGTCTTTTTGAGAAGCCACATACTACAAATGCACAAGTCAGGGATATTTTTGGCTAACAGCCAAATCACTGCTGGTGCAACAAAAAGAGTTGTCAATGCTAAACTATAATAGACTCTTTCTTGACTTATGACACCCTCCTTTTGCAAGGGGACCTCCACATGTCAGACAAGCTTTTCTAGTTGCAATGTCTCTTCTTTGCAGCAGGACTGAAACCATGACCTTCTGTTTCCAATATTACGGATGAGCTATTGCTACCCTAAACAATTAATAATGCCAAGTAATGCCCTCAATGTTAATTTCAGGGCATTACTTTTATTTATTAGTTTGTTCGTTTGGTCGTTCATTTGTTTGCTCGTTTGTTAGCCCGTTCGTTCACCTGTTCGCTAGTTCCTTCCTTCCTTCCTTCCTTCCTTCCTTCCTTCCTTCCTTCCTTCCTTCCTTCCTTCCTTCCTTCCTTCCTTCCTTCCTTCCTTCCTTCCTTCCTTCCTTCCTTCCTTTCCTTCTTTCCTCCTTTCCTTTCCTTCCTTTGTTTCTGTATTCATTCACAAGCAATATTTGATATGCACTGAATTCACATTGTATGAACTATACAGTATGAAGGGCTATTATGGGAGGAACATGGAAAATTATTATTTATTCACATAGTCTAAAAAAAGGGCAGTGTTAGCATGTGACGTGAGCAATATATGGATTGTTGCTGCAATAAATAAAAAAATAAAAATACCAATAGATGGATAGCCCCCTTGAACCAGAGGGTGTGTCTTTCACGGAAATATGAATGGAATAAAGACACCTAAAATACTGAAAAATCGGATATATTAATAGAACTTTATCATTTATTCCTTTACTTGCTTAGTTTCTAGATGGTCAAGTTCACCTCCGTTTCCCTAATTGTCAGCTGTGCACTGACAAGAAAATCCAAACTCAATCTCTCAGTGCTCCTTGCCCCCCCCCCCCCCCCCCCTTCCTTCTCTTGCACCACGCTGAAGCAATTATGTCCAGTGAGTCTTCTACAGGCAGGGTGAGGGTGATTGATGATGCTGTCAGCACAGGGAACATGTTTTAACGTCAGAATAATCTTCCTGCTAATATATTACATCCACTGGATAGGGTTCAATCATTACTAATAGCGCTGCTAAGTTGGTGAGAGGGAAGACGGTGTTCCAAGCACGTGCCAAGTGTGTGTATATGTGTGTGTTTATGAACATTAATCAGAGCAGAGGTAGTTGCATCAGGAATCGAATAAGGCCTACCAATGTACGTAAATGCCGGCACAAGGTGGAGGAGCAGTCAGTGACTGACTGTGAGTGTTTACTTCTTACATAATTACTTGAACATATGCCATATCGAGTGAATCAAGTGAGACGCTGTTATTGTGAACGTGAGAGTCTTACCACAACTCCATATCATAATGTTTTTATGAAATGAAAGAAGTGGAAATAATGGAGCACAAAGACAAGCGACGCTTCAGAGAGGCAAGCTTGCGATGTCTAATCCGCACTGTCTAATCTCTCAAATTAGTGTGACGCCGATGAAGAGGATTGAGCTGGTGTGTGGAGAGAAATGGGCCCCAGCAGGCCCAGTGTCTGGATTTTGTTTTTGCTTTGCTTATTTGTATACATTACAGCTCCGTCTGTGCCCTTCGCCTTCAAACAAATCCTTCTTCAAATTTGAGCTGTGTTCTTTACACCATTTTCAGTCCTACCTCTGCCCACACTGCGGCTGTCAATTCGACACTTTCTCTCGCTTTCTCTCTTATCTGCTTAGTGTGCTGCTGATCACGCAGACCATCCCCCACTGTATCTCCAACGTGGTTGTATGCTGGATGCACATGCGCATATATAAATTGGATCACGAGCTAAACAAATCTCTCATGAGACAAAGAAAAAAAAAGTATGACAGGCGGCCTGCTTGGTGGGATTTTGCACAAAATATAAAATATACCACAAGTCATTTCTAATGAAAATACCGGACATTAACCTGCAAAATATCTCATTTTTAATGAGAAAATATGTCAGTCAACTCAACCTTTGCCTAACAAAGTTCATCCTTGTTGGGCCCACCTTGTGCTTTTGGACAAAATTGCCATGTTTAAAAGCAATACTCAATATAGTCTGGTGTTGAGAAAATATGCCAAACTGTTTCAAGGAGGAAATTAACAGACATCATGGGAAACCTGACTTTAGTTGGCATCTACGGCAAAGACGAATACGTTCAAACTAATGGAAAAGAGTCAGTGAGATGAATGTTTTGACAATGGTGAAAATGTTTTTCAGGAAATCTTATCTGTGTTTGTGCGTGCACTTGGAGCTTGACACTGGCTCAGCAATATTAGAAACTAAGTCAATGATTCCAAACTTTTGTGTCATGAGAGATGATCAGAGAAATGATCTAATTTCACTTCACTGATCCAATTTTTTTTTATCTACTACAAATAATCTATCTTTGTTCAACTATCTGTGCCAGTGATGTATAGTGACAGGAAAACTAAGTGCTCAGTGTTCTTTCAATAGATTGGAGAAGGTACATAATTAACCTGTGAATCCACTTTAAATTGTTTTCCGATGTAAAATATGTCGTAGCTCGATAAAGATTGAGAAAGAATTGTTTGTCTACATGTGCCTCTCGATTGACTAGCGACCAGTTCGGGGTGTTTTCTTGGCCAACCGCCGAAAGACTCCTGGGATGGGCTCCAGCACACCGGTGAACCTCTTGAGGATAAGCAGTTCGGAAGATGGATAACACAAATATCAAAAACCTGACCCCATAAACCATATTATTTTAGTCAAAACT
Source organism: Syngnathus scovelli (assembly GCF_024217435.2). Classification (NCBI taxonomy): domain Eukaryota; kingdom Metazoa; phylum Chordata; class Actinopteri; order Syngnathiformes; family Syngnathidae; genus Syngnathus; species Syngnathus scovelli. The sequence goes on from NC_090847.1 coordinate 17,923,578, forward strand.
ATCCTGTTTGTTGCATGTTTGTTGAGGTGGGAATACAGATAATGTGCTGATAAAGCTATAAAAGCTATAAAATATTCATTGCTGTACAGTATATCCAGCAACTTGAGCCTTGCCCACTAAACCAGTCTTTCCCAATAAGAATGAGCTTTTATTAAGTAAAAATAAACAACTAGAAGTGATTACATTGATCCAAGCACACCGTTTTAACGAGTGCTTCTTTGTTCGTTTTTTTTTTTGTTGTAATAAATGCTTGTCTGTTGTGTTTTTTATCATTTATTTATAGTCTAAGTGTGTATGGCGGAAAAAATATAAATTTCAAGTTTGACTATTGACCTGACAAATAAGTGGATAAGCAGCCCAAAACAGTTCCTTTGAAATATTAGGGTTTATATCAAAATGTTTTTTTTTTTTTCAATTTGACATGGAGCTTAGATGGACGGGTAGGATAATGAAAAGTGTTACATTTAAATCTAAGATAGTGCTATAACCATTTGAGATGTTGGGAAAATGTTGGCAAAGTATGTAAACTTATTTCTAGAAATAAATCAAAAGAAAGGAAGAAGAAAAATGAAACAGAATTAGAATGAGTCTAGAGATTTTTGCAGTATTCTGCTGGTGTCAGCTGGCTCTGGGCCGGTGTGTGTGTGTTTGTGTGTGCGTGTGTACGCGCTGCGTTTACGCATGTGTGCACATATGTGCATGGCGCAAACAAAAGCGCCCTCACAAACACCCATAAACAGATTAGCTCGTCAGCTGAAAAACAAAGGGTTAAGAGTGAATGCAGATTTCACAGAGAAGGGGAAGGAGCTGAGGTTATGTGTCTCCATTTGTGTGTGTGCGTGTGTGTGTGTGTGTGCGTGTGTGTTAGTGTGCGTGTGTGTGTGCGTGCGTGTCCTGTGTGTGTGTGCATGAGAGAGAGAGAGAGAGAGAGGGGGCGAGCAGAGGCCAGCACGGTGGTTGAGCATGGTGATCCCGCTCCATAATATTGTGTGGAGAATCTCCTTGCTGGGCTCAGCTGCCAATCCTCTCCACTGTAACACTTCCATTCTCCTCCTCAGCTGGTGAAACAATGGCGCCATCCTTCCTGTGCTCCTTTACACAAAGACGGCGCCTCTGAGATAGACGCTAAGCGTGAACTGAGACACAGCGGCAGGACAATAGAGCGAGAGTGCTTTTATGTGGCATTGTGTTTGGTGTTTGTGGAGACAAAGAATAAAGAAATTTCGGAGGGATGAGTGACTTATTCCTCATTGCTATCGCTTCAATAAGATGCTCATTGCATAGAAATAGGACTTGGGCAGAACTTGGTTGATTGTGTCCTCACGACTGCGTATCGCTTCGTCACATGGACGCAAAGTTTGGCATCATTTAGTGTGCTGATAAAAGTCTACAATATATCTCAGGAACTGCATGTATAAAAAACACTCCAGCAGTTTACTTGATGTTTTCCCTCACTTGTGGTAACCAATGAAGAGCTGCTCGGCCCCAGAGGAGCCAGCCAATCACGACAGCCGAAACAAGCTTTTTATCTACAGGGGCTTATTAAGCTAATTGAATTAGTATGTTGTGGTTTCTGAACCCAAATACGATTAGCCTGTTATTACTGTGTTATCAGGGTCCCTTGTTACAGTAACAGCAGGTTACTTTTGGCTGTCTCATTGGCTCCTTTTGCCCATTAACACTCAGCCTGTGTGGCACTCAAGGACTTCTAAATAGCTGCTTAAAAGAAATCTCGAACACTGACTTTTGTCCCCTCCCCTCTGATAATATTAGGCCAAATTATCAACCTGAAATAAATGAGGTTCACTCATAGCCAGATCATTAAGATTGACACTGTCAGAGATTCAAAATTCTGTGCAGGCTCATATAGCGAGAAGGATAATCGCAATTTTCATTTTGCACTCATTGACAAATGAATGGAAATGAAAGCATGAGAATAGCAACCACACATGTTGCTTATACTGCATCAACATTAAGTGACCATATGAAGTAATAAATGTATTAAAATCATTGTACCTACGCTAAATGGTTCTTGTGCAGGGTGCAATAAAATCTCAAGACTTTCAAGGTGTTGTAGAGTAAAATGTGTTTTCCTGTGTTAGAAAGCCAGCACTGGTCATGAGTCATCCAATGTGACAACACACTATAAAATATAATGAACGGCTAAGAACAAAACATCTGAAGTGGCTTTCTGCGAGCCCTTATCTAAATCATATCGCACACCTGTATAAGTGGCTGAAACTGCAAATCTCTGTGATTATTGAGGAAATTGTTATATTGATTGTTACTTAAAAAAAAGCCTTATTTTCCTTCATTAATGTTCATTTTTTCCCCAATTTAATTTAGTAACGTATCATTTTTCCTTTTTACTGAAAGGCTACTAATCAATTTATCCTACTTTTGTGTTCATGATTTAAATTTATGTTTATTTTGGACCAAAAGACAACATTTTGAAGAAGAAAACCTCAATGTTTGGTCTCAATGACCCATGTGAAGTGTTGAACACAGTTTGCTTTGTGCACAGAGGCTCTCCTCAGCAGCTGAGCCTGCAGTGACAGAGGCAGGCTTCAGTGGGAAGGGAGGAGATGGCCAGATTGGGTGGAGGGAGTCTCAGGGGTGACTTGTGAGAGGAGATGGGGTGGAGGGATGCGTGAGAGAGCTAAAAGACCAAGTTGGGGGTGTCAGCTGGTTCCCCCCTTCCTCTCAAAGCCTGTGAATAACACTCTGTGCCACCTCCACACCACACTGTCCTCACCTCCAATTAGCATGCTAATGAACTCACGCACGTGCGCGTGTGTCACCTGAGGGCTCCATTCCACTTTAGAAGAAAACAGAAACAGGTTGGTATTCTGGGAAATGGCTGCTGCTCTAGTAATTGAGTGTGTGGCTGCATTTGAGCGTGCGTATTGTGGACTGTGACCCTGTGTTTACTTGCTGGTGTTCCCAGCTAAATAGGAATGTTTTCTCCGTCTCATTAGATCTGTCATGGTGACCTTTGTGCCCCATGATTACCGAGCATTAGACGTGAGCATGGATCAGGAACGTGATTAACGAATCAACCTCGAAAGATGCAGCTTAATGAGAGGATAGGAAAAAAGAATGTACCCATACAAATACAATAGTTGATTGACACTTCAGCAGTGCCCTTTAGATTGCTGGGTCTGCGACCACTGCACATTGCGGAAACAAAACAATGCAGATGAAATGTGCCACGGATCACAGAGGAAGGACTCAAGTGCACAATGACAAAGGAGATGCAGCGGTAAGACAGAACAATGATTCTATTTTGCTCTTTTCCAGGCAGTCTCTCCCCACTAGACTGCAGAGGCTATTGGCCAGGTTTGAAGTGTCACTCCACCAGGGGTGTGTGATAGTTGATTCACAGGATGTTAATGTCTCAGCTTCATGGACATCATTAGCGGAGAGATCAACTCAACATGCCTAAAAGAGGAAATTAATTCCATTACATCCATTACATACATTAATAATTCTCAAGAGTTCTTTGAAATAATCCTCTACTACTACTAATAATAATAATTGTTATTATATAATTACAGGAGTAGTAGTAGTAGTAGCAGTAGTTGTAGTAGTCATCGTAGTAACAGATTATTTCAATAGCAATATTAATTCAAGATTCAAGAATTTTTATTGACCATGTTTGAACATGCCAAACAAGGAATTTGACTTTGGTACATCACAGCCTCTCTTCAACATTTAGGTGAGTAACAACACTCAGGACATGTGCGAAAATTGACAAATATTCTCAAACATCCCCTGCTCTTAGATATAATATTAATATCACTATTATTATTATTGTTATTATTCACATGATGATGATGATTATTAATATTTTATTACTACGGGTGTGTGTGGTTGTGTGTGTGACATATGTGAGCATCTACTGTAGTAGTGCAAACATGTTTATAGACCAACCCTCTCAAAAATAGTAAGCTAAAAATAGGGCCCTGATAATTAAAATGAATCTTATGCACACTGGGAGGCTGAATGGCAAGATTCAAAGCCCAAACTTCAGAACTGTGAGGCAGATGTGCTTACCACTAATTCACTGTGCTGCCATCTGTTGGTTTAGTAAAGTCAAAATCTCTATGATTTCTCCGAACATCTCATTACTTTGAAAGTAACTTTGTAGTCAACCTTGCAGTCATCTCATCACTATATTTTTTATGCACACATGGTGTGTGATACTGGATATCAAGTGGTTTGGTTCACATTTTGCACCTGTATTATATAGCAACACTAAACTTTGTACAGACAGATTTAAATTTAATGTTCTCATTTCACCAGAGCTCATAGCTGCTTCTGGTGTATTCTTCTCATTAATGTGAAACATTCTTCTCAAATCACTCACCTAACACTGAGAGATAGCATTTCTGAACTTATTATATCTCCACGGGCAATAGCATATCTTGTCTCAGTTTCGTCCCTTTGAGTGCATGTGGACGAAGAATGTCTGCATATATGTGTGTGTGTGTGTGTGTGTGTGTGTGTGTGCGTGTGCGTGTGCGTGTGTGTGTGTGTGTGCGCACACTCACAGACACAGGCAGCAAAACAGTAACCTTTACAATAATCAGCTCTGTCTGGCGGGCCTCTTTAATTAACCTTGTAGGAAATTAATCCCAGTGTTAAATGGACAAGAAAAAGATGTTTGATTACCACCGGGAGCCAACTGGGACTTCTGCCTCTGTCTAATTGACCAAGAAGAGAGAACAAGAGGAAAAGTAACCAGATTGTGAGACATAGGGCGAGAGAGAGGAGAGAGCAAAGTATCTCAAATACTGCGGTGTTATTAGTGTCTGTGTGAATGTCAGTTCGTTCCTGGAGCACTGATAAGGCTTCACCAGGAAGAGCAATGAGGGAGAGAGGAAGCTGAAGGGCAAACAACATGCCCATTCAATGTTGGAAAGTGGGCTTTGTCTGTGTGTGCGTGTGTGTGTGTGTGTGTGTGTGCGTGTGCGTGTGTGTGTGTGCGTGTGAGTGCGTGTGCGTGCACATATTTACTATACATATTTGTAGATATGTATATATTATTTGTTATTTTTATTTTTATTGACATTGCAACAGTGGAACTTTTAAATTTAACAGCCGTTAAAGCATATAATTTGTAATTTGTCCCAAAATTTCAAGAACAACATTAGTCTGCCTCATAACCAAAAAGATCTGCGTTTGAATGTATGCAAATGTTGACGCAAGACTGTAAAACTCCCACAATTGTGAGTGGTTGCTGGTCTATTTGTGTTCTGTGACTGACTGCCGACCAGTCTGGAGTATACCCTGTCTCTCGCCGAAAGTCAGTTTTAATGATTGCACTTGTAAAACTTCTCATCAGGAACAAAAGGTCAATACTAGTCACTCATTGATTTTGCCAGTAACTAGATTCACATGCTTTCCCTGACTGTTATTTTAGATATAAAAAAAAAAAAAAAGTCCCATTTACTTTGGTGATTACACCTTTTGAATTTTGAAGATGAAAACATGGATCGTTTGGTAGTGGAAAAAATATCACTCCCTAGTGTGAATATTTTTAATCAAGCATCTGCTTGTCTTGAGCCCACTGAATGTGAGGTGAACAAAAGCCACTGAACTGGCCAATAGTGGAAAAAAATACAGCTCACGAGTCCTCACCGCATACTCGGCGAGTGATCCTCAATCCCTTCACTGCACTTGGTCAATTCCGTGACACTTTCAACATTGTACTTTTTCATCTACAGGACAGGTACATCCGTCCGTCGGTCCGTCGGTCCGTCCTTCCGTCCGTCCGTCCGTCCTTCCGTCCGTCCGTCCGTCCGTCCGTCCATCCATCCATCCATCCATCCATCCATCCATCCATCCATCCATCCATCCATCCATCCATCCATCCATCCATGTTTCTACTGTGGCCAACCCTGAGTCAAGGTGAGCTTGTCGAGAATCTGGCACTTCTTCTCAGTCAGGCAAATGTGATGTGGGAATGGCAGTTACACTTTTTAAATTTTGTCCTCACATATCACCCTGAGCAGCAAAACAAAATCCTTGTCTCAGACTCCATGGTCCTGCTGCTAAGGAGATCGTCATACCTGTAGTCCAGGTTTTTTGTGTACTTTAAATTGATTGAGACGAGGGTGGTTGATACCTTGTAGATGTTCAAGTTTTTGAAGGGTCTCAGAATGAAAAGCTATTTATTCTAGAAGTGTTACGTCCTGCGGAGTTATGGTGGGATATATAAATAGCAGCACATATATGACACTTTAGTTTGATTTCCTGCAGGGACTGCGGATATAAGTGGCCGGAGGGTACTTTGCCCAGATGTGCTGTGAATCCTTAAGATCATCCATGAGATTGGTGGGTTGGAAAATACATTGTACTCTTGGGGAAAAAAAACAAACGCCAGGGCTCATTTGAGAACTGCACTAAAATTTTGACTCACCCCTGACTATAATCTCACATGATTTTGAAGCATATAAGAACTTTCATGTTCTCACCTAACCATAAAAATATATGAGTTTTTATTTGGAGTGCACGCACCCACCTCAATTTTATTAAATTCAAAGGAATATTTTACTCACGCAGTTATGCGGTTTTTATTGACTTGAGTATTGATAATCATTTTTTCATTTGATTTGGAGCAGTTTGTGGTTAAAGTCACCTAAAATTTCACATTCCGTAATCCTGCACTGGTACCTTTGCCTTCGAGGCTGAGCAGATGCTTCCTCGCTCTTCTTCTAAGATCTCACTGCACTGACCTCAGCTCCCCATGATTCATCCCCGCTGTGCACTGGCTCTATGTGTAGTGAGACTATGTGTGTGTTGGCTTTGTTCATCGGTGTGTGTCGAACTCCCGAATCGCTGCTGGTGACTGTATCAATAAACCGCAAGACAGCGAAGGCAACCAGTGAGGCCTTGGACTTTTGGTTTCATACTTGCTCTTTTGTGAGTCCATGTAGCCCATACACACACACACACACACACACACACACATAGTCTCATATATATATATATATATATATATATATATATATATATATATATATATATATATATATATATATATATATATATATATATATATATATAAAGAAATTGTCAGGGGACATTAAACCTTACACCAGGAAAAGTGTGGGTTCTGAAACACCCACATCCCTGTTCACCATAAAGTGAAAATAAATTCATGTATCTGCACGTTTGTCCACCAAATAATCAGGACTTCTTTGGCCCATATCATCCTTAAATAAAGTTTGGGCCAATTGAAATTTATGCTTTTAGAAGAATATTTATGACTGTATCAGTCATGTTATTTGCCTATTGTTATTTACTTACTATGTATTTGTTGACTATGTCAAAATGATTGTTAAAAAAGAAGATGTTAAAACAACAAAAATCGCACTAGGACTGTACATAACCTTTCTATAGTACAGTATTAAATGCTTAAATGTTTTGGGACCTCGAAAGTGAGCAAAAAAAAAAATAATGGCCAGCGCAAATCTTGAGCATCTTAATTAGAGTTGTATTTATTTTTTGCATATCCACTTTTATGTAGTCATATTGTAGGTCATTCAAACCAATGAGTTCTTTGTCAGCGGCTCCCATTGCCTTCTCGTCGTTACGAGCCTGTTAGTGTTAACTCATCAGGGGGGTCAAACACTATGAAAACACACATTATGACACAGCCAAAAGATCACTTTACACAATTTGAATAAATACAAGGCAATTTGTCATTGTCATGTCAGAATTGCCCCTTTCTATTGCCTGCCCTCATCCTCTCCCTCCCTCATCCTCCTCGCCATCCATACCCCCTCCTCCACACCCAGCTTCCTCAGGCACCCCAGCAGGAAGCAGTAATGATGATTGTATTAACCCCTTGTGGAGAGCACTGACCTTTGCTTCTGTTCAACTGGAGGAATTAGACCAGGAAAGCATGTTTAAATCCATAGGCAGTTTTTTTGGGTGTAATTTGGAAAGAATGACTTTGAGCCAAAGCCCCCCAAAAGTTATGAGTGAGGTGTTATCAACGGACTAAATCACAGTTTGACAGTAAGGTACACTCGTTTTGAGCTTTGACCCATGCGCTACAATTCAATTAATGAAATCTGATGTTGCTGATAAGAGATAACAGAAAGCTTTTATTTTGGAAATATGCACAGCTAAGTATTGGACCTGCAAGCATTTTTGTCACAGTTATTTTTTAGTTGTTGTTTTAATGGCTTAGTAAGGTACCCTTTGAACAAAGTGTTCTCTTAAGAATTGAAACAAAAGTTGTATTTTCTTTTAACCTGTATTATGGAATACGTCTGCATAAATTTCAATAATCCTTCACCAATGCTGACGGTGACACCAAAAAATAATGATTTTTGTTTTTGCTGTTGTTTTTTTTTAAGTAACGGTACAGGCCTATATTTATTTTTACTCAAAATATAGAATGAGGAGATTCTTTCTTGCATGCCATAAAGGAGATATACGTATATTTGATACTTTTATACAACAGAAAACATTAGGTTAGGTTAAGTAAAGTACATTTTATATAGCTTAAGATAAACAAGACTGAGATAAAGTAAGATAAGTTAGTTTGCATTAGGTTACATTAGGTGAGGTTACCAGTAGAAACTGTACTTTTGCTACCTGAGCAGCATAACAGACCAGAAGCTTCCAGTTCAACGAAGAAAAGAAACCCTAACAATGAAAGTCATTTTGTTTCTCTTATAAGTTAGAGTAATAATTCAATATGTTTTCATTAATTTTATAGTACTGGCCTTCAGAATGTGCCTGAATGATCATTTTATTCATTATATTTGTTTCTTTATGACATTCTCACAGATGTGTGCCAGTCAGTCTGTATTTGGATTATTACAATCCTCTTGCACACTGGATGTTTTGACATCCCTCAATCTCTCCACACCTTTCACTAAACTTCCTTAACCCCTTAAATCCTGTTCAGCCAAGGTTTCTCTCTGAATGCAGATGCATGGAAAATATGAACATTCCAGGTTTTGATTTGTCTGGGTAAATCGCTCCTGCTGGACTCAGATGTCCGCTTTGGCATTTTGGAATCATAAAGGCGCCGCTTTTAATTTATTTTCTCCTCTTCCTCTCACCATCTCCTTTGCGCCGAGGCCCTCAGGAGACTCAGTGATAACCACTGCTGACGGGAGGAGGAAAGGAGCGGAGGAAAGAGGGATGGGTGTGGGTACAGAAGCGGTGGGGAGAGGGGGGGTAGTGATGTCCCGACTCAGGAATATTTAATCCTCACAGTGAGGGGTGAGCGTCTCTTTCGCTCTGTTTGGATTTTACCAGATCAAAGCAGCAGTTCAGATCCTGGCCAGATCACTCACTCACTCCTCCTGAGTGGACACGCGCATGCAAGCAAAAACACACACACACACACACACATACTGTATTATGTATTGTTTATGGAGCTTAAGGTGTTTTACACCTGCAGTACAAACTTTGGAAACACTTTTTATAGGTCTAAATATCAACTTTATAATTCACCATGATTACCACATGGTATATTTGTACTTGTTATATTTGTGTTAATTATTTAGAAAACAAAGTTTTTGCTGACATGCTCAAAAGCTTCATCATACGGGCAGTGACACATCAAGCATATAACTGTTTTTTGAGTGGAAAATGAACACAAAATGGTGAGTTAAGTTGAAAACAAATATGGCAGGGAGATATGTTCAACATTAGACCTTGAGTCCTTCAATTTAGTGTTGATAGCTTAACGAGTTCTGATAAGAAATTTTAGATATCTACAAGAGTGTAGATCCAGGCAGCTAGATAGATTGGTGGAACAAACTTGGGTTTTATACAGTATATGCAATATTGTGCAAATTGTATCTGCAAAAAGCAAATTAGGTAGGTTATATTTTGCCAATTTGCTCTCATGCAGGCAGCAAGGAGCACTGTTTAGCACATCCACCTCATAGTTCAGAGACGCAGGATTTGATTCCGGCTCTGTCCTTCCTGTGCGTGCCTGTGTGGGTTTCCACTGGGTACTGCGGTTTCCTCCCACACACCATTGCTTGTTTGTCTATGTGGACCCTGTAATTGGCTGACAACCAGTTCAGGGTGTACCTCAGCTACTGCCTGAAGTCAGCTGGGATAGGCTCCAGCAAGCGCGTGACCCTTGTGAGGAGAACCTGTTCGGATGGATGGATGGACGGACGGACGGATGGATGGATGAAAAGAAATACGTAACATTGGATTAAAACAATTTGTAATTAATAAGTAAAGTGTGGTGCTCAAGAACCTCACAAGAGTCTGAATCAGGTTTGTGTGTAAAAAAAAAAAAAAAAGAAAACTTGGTGGGGTATGTTGGCAAAACTATCCAACCAGTCACAAATACAAATTGTTGTTTTAGTAATAGTATTTTCTTGGGATTTGTATGGAACAGTGTTTGTTCGATATACATTTTCTATTTAACTACTGTCTGTGTATATTGAAAGCAAAGTATATACAAAGCTTCACCAGCTATGCAAACATACTCTTTCATTCAGATGGAATGGAAATAAGACCTTAGTAATCATCTTAAATATAGAAAAAGTGAAAAATAGAACAAGACGTGAGAGTGAAAATAGAATTTGAAAAATGGCGGAAAATGTATTCAGAGAATGGCAGAAGTTCAACATACTGTCTCAAATACTGGTATTAAATGCAACCACCTTTTATTTGTGATATTAAACATTTTATTTCTTTGTGTGTGTGTGTGTGTCAGCAATTGTTTGCAACATATTTATTGTGAGAACTGTGATTTTTAGTTATTGGGAGTACAAAGGAAATGTTGCTAAAAGATATTGTGCGGGTCGGATGCAAAAACATTTCTGTTTCATCACCCGAGAGAAATGTGGTAACTATAGGAGCTGTAAACTGTATAGCATGGTGATAACAAAAGTGATGAATCCAACGTTTTTTTTTTTCGATTTCTATTTTAATTTCATGCCAATCTCTCGAAAAACACACAGTAATGCACCATTACACACAGACACACACGCACGCACGCACGCACACACACACATACGCGCACACACACGCATACACACGTATACACACGTATACACACACACGTACACGCACACGCGTGCGCACACACACACACACACACACACACACACAGCCCACAGCTCCCCTGCCATTCGCCTTCTGAGGCTTGCAGGTCTCTGATAGGAGAATTCTGGAATGGAAAACAGATAAGAGTAAATAAGCAAATAAATAGAATAAAATGTAATTTCTGCTGATTCAGAGCACACAGGGGAGGAGTGGGAGAACATTGTGCACTGCCTGATGGCAACAAATAAAAGGAAGCAAGGTAAACACTTGAGTGAAATCATGCAATTCTCATTTATTCGGCTGCAGTGGAGTGCTGATAGAGAGTAGCATATCACACGTAGCCACAGTTTTCCTCCCTATGATCTGTGACCATCTCAAGTGACTGAATTGTGTCATTTCATTTCCATCACAATCATTTCATATGGCAAATTCTCACCTTCCTTAAACCTTTTCATGGCCCTTGTGGGTCTCACGTCGAAAGGATCCGCACGTATCCCAAATGGTCTTGCGTCGCCAGTCCCTCTTTTCTAACAGAGCCACCGGCTTTGATGCAGTCACAGCAATATGCCACTCCAGCAGCCTTTCTTCTCAGATGCTACTTAATTACACTATCATAGTCTCTTAATTACCTTATCAGTGCTGAATAATCCCATGGTCAGTGTTTGAACGTATCAAAGCACAGCAGCTCTTTTTCATGTACTGTTTGGCCTTTTGTGGTTGGCAAAAGGGAATTAATCGGTTGTTTTTGCAGCAACAAAGAAAGAAAGATGGTGCTAAAATGCAAAATCAAAGCCAAACAATCCCAATTTGGATCAGCAGCAAATTACTTCACTCCATAGACACCTGCTTCCTGTGTATGAATGAATTTTGTCATTAGGATTCATACAATACACGCAATTTTGTTCGGGGCAACTTTTTCTGGATTTGTAATTTATTTATTTGTTTGTGTATTTATTTAGTTGCGATGTACTGTATATTGGTAAAATAAGCCATTTTAGTGATGATACACAATTTCAGACAGTCCAAGTAACTGATCATTTCTGTTTGTACACGTACTACCAGTTTCATCTTAAAAATTAAAATAATGCAACTGATTGTATTCAACTGGCTACAAAAGTATGTACGAGACAGAGCCTCTGATTCTGGAAGTGATGTTGGGATTCCTGCTAGTCCAATCAGAGGATAATAAACCAGTGTTAAACCTGAGGAAGGCCCTTATTTCAAGCTTTCAACTAATTTAAAATCCCAAAAATCTAAAATGTCAACATAATTACCAGGACATTAACATTGTCAACATTGGCATTAGTAGACACCCGTCTATACAGTTTATCAGGGGGTAAAAGTTAAATTGGGGATGAGTACCATTTTAAGTCTTAAAACCTTTCAACTCAGGAGAGCTCTGAGGTTTGCAGACTTGGGTTAATTAGTGGAGCCCAGGTTTCAGTCAAACATGGCGAAGCAGCATTTAGCTGTTTTGTAATATGCAATAAAAGCTGCCAACAGAAGTGAGTCCGTTTAAAATATCAATGGTTTTCAATCCAGGTTCAAAATTATGCTGAACCAGTGATAATTCAAATGAGCACAAGGTTTATTTTTTTTAAAAACACATGTTTACCTTTAGTAGTGATTCATTTGAGAATACTGTTGGAATTTCAGAACTATTCTTGAATGACCACTGTGTTATGTCTGAAATTTTCATTTCAGCCACCCTTTTAAGACATCTCCATTTTCTTTATTGTACATAGTACACCTATCAACCTACTGGGGATCTGAATTTAAAAAAAAAAATAGCAATAGCACGTGTGTTTTAATGCGGAGATGGTAATTAAGAAATAATTGGAGGGACTTGAGACATGTTGCTGAAGCGTGGAAGATTCATGCCCAAGTGTTAATTCCCTGTGCACAGATGTTAATGTACACAGCACGTTGGCTTCCTGTGTGCTTATCCAGCCTTCATGTGTTCAACTCTACCAACCACCCACTGGATCTGTCAGCTTGGAGAAGATTTCAATTTTGTAACCAACTCTGCTGCCTTTTGATGGATGTGTCTTTTCTTCCTTTTATCTCTCACTGCATTTGCAAACTAATTATTTCCCCCCCACCCCCCTTATTCTCTTTCCCGCTCTCTCCTCCAGGCAAATATTTGTTTCCTCTGAGGTGAGCGTGCGCAAACCTGCCTCACAGCTCCATATGCTGCCATCTGCCAATCAAGTGCGCTGGAGTCCTGAAACTATTCGCAATGCCCTCCTTCTTCTCCTTCCTTCTCCTCCCCCTCCATAAGGAGAAATGAAAGAGTTTGGAGAGACAAATGCTGTGAGAGCACAAGCGTGCCCATCTGTGCGTTGAGGAGATAATAAAGGAAAATACAAACATACAGTAGAGAAGAAAGAAGTCATTGTTAACACATAAACAAGTGTCTACTGTCCACAAAGACCTCTTCCTGTCTTTCTATTTTTATTTTGCAGGACGTAAAAGGATTCCCCGACATCGCTCACACATTGTTTGCCAGAGAACTTTGAGAGTGCACAATCAGTACATGTGCATATGGATTTGTGTGTTGTGGTGGCTGAAACACAAACACTACTGCCCACTGAATGAAGGCAGGTCCAAGCGGTATGTTGAGTTCTTGACGCGGTTGAAAGAGCAGATTGTTTCTAAAACATTCTAAAACTTTTCCACCATTAATGTGACCTATAATGTGTACGATTCAACTGGGGATTAAAATAATACCTACCTTTATGAGAGGGGAAATGAAAAAGAATGGAGAATATATGGTTGCACAAGTGTGCACTCCCTTTTTAATGGGAGGATTTTGCTATGATCAGAATTAACCAATCACTTTCAACATCATGTTAAACCTACAACCATTTAAAGTGCCGCAGATTAACCCCAAATAAAGTTCAGATGCTTGTTTGTTTTTATTTCCTTCTCCCACAGATTTACTTTTTTTTTTTTTCTCATTGAGGTGGGATACAAGTTTTGAATTGATTTTGACGTGACTCCTATTCATCAAAACTGGCATATCTAAAGGGGTTTTTTTTATCACAAAAAACAGCCTTTTGAACCAGGGTGTGGAAACTTTTGATATCTAATATATGTGACTATATTGACAGTCCTGTAGTGTCACAATCAATTGTGATGAATAATAATTAATTCATCCTGTGTTAACGTGACTGTGATGTGACTATATCTTACTAAAAGGTGACTGGTTCTCCCCTCATCTGTTGGAGTTTTATTTCTGTGACTTCCTGTGGATAGTCAGACCCCTAGTTCCTATTTGAACCGAAGCAATTTTAGTTAGTGGCCAAACCATTCAAGTATGTTGTGTGTGGAAATTCCATTGTGGGGTGTGACAGCTAGGTTTTTTCCCTCCTCAGCAAAAATTGCTTTAATCAAAATTATTAAGGTGATCACAATTAAAAAGTTGTTTTGGAGTTGCTGAATAACCCTCACTTATTTAGTGTCCTACCAGATTATGTGCCAAGGTGCCATACTAGTATATACATGATATCAGGGAAATTTCTGTATATGATATGCTGTGAATGCTGTGATTATGCAGCATTATAATCAGTATTTTGCCTTAATAAGCATTTTGCGGCATTAACAGTAATAGTGTGAGTCATTCTAATCATTACAATAATAATAATATTCAAATTCATGTTTGCGCATTAAACATTTTATTTACTTTCGAACAACTGTTTATTCATCATCAATTTATCCAAAATACACAAAAAGAAAGAAAAAAAATCCCTACTGGTTGTGGTCTCCCTAAAATTGGACTTGATGTGACTCTGGCACAAATATTGGCAGTAACATGAACTGAGAAAACAGAGAAAATGAGCTGTGGTATTTTCATTTTGGCTTAGAAGCTTTGCGACTAAAGAAACACTTGTGTTGGTAACAAAACAACAAGACTGGATTTTGGAGTGGTCGAAAAAGTTTAACTTCACAGAAAGAAAGAAAGAAAGAAAGAAAGAAAGAAAGAAAGAAAGAAAGAAAGAAAGAAAGAAAGAAAGATAGAAAGAAATAAAATAAAATAGAATGCATTTGTTTGACCTTAGACGATCTCTATATAGGATTATTGATCCATAAGGCAAGAAGTGCAAACACGCAGAGTGACTCCTCACCTGAAAGTTTAGGAAGGCACACACTTTACTATGACAGTGGTAGGAACTCCTAAGTTTTGTGCAACCATAGAGGCACATTTTTTCCCATACAGAACTAGCCATTTCAATCTGATGCCAAATGTTTCTTTCTGCATCTTCACATATATGTTTTTCAAACCCTTTTAGTCCAACATATAGATCAGATAAACAGATAAAGAAACAGTAGTCAAGAGTTTTTGCATTCCTAACCAGTACAGTTATGTTCTTCTTTGCCATGTTTTGGCAAAAAACAAAAAGAGATGACTTTCACATAGTTACACAGTTGCATATTATGTTTGGAACGAGGACAACACTTATAACATGATCCCCTTCTCCATTAATTCAACCTTTTTAGTGCTTTCTGCTATCATCATCTGTGTGTAAGCGATCCTCTCTTTGTGAGGTTAATTGAAGGCAGGAGCTGTGACTGTCTCAGACGTAATCTGCCTGTGTTGTGCGTGTGTGTGTGTGTGTGCGTGTGTGTGTGCGTGTGTGTGTGTGTGCGTGCGCATGCAAGTGCATTTGGAAGAGATGGGTCTGTTCCTGGGGATTTTGGATGTACAAAAGAAACAAAAAAATGAAGAAAAAAAAAAGAGAGTGATGCCATAAGGCTTGCTTTTCTCTCATATCAGCGCTTATCTTGGCACTCATTTTTGACAGGGGAAAAGCCTTTATCTGTGAGGAACTGTGCACATACAACACACACACACACACACACACAGGTACACATTTTGAAACACTTAAAATTTGCATCATTTTAGAGGACGTTTTGCTGCCACACTTTCAAGGCTTCTCATGAGCTTAGCAATGGTAACCAATAGAGAGGGTAACACCCAAACATGTACCTATGTTAATAGACTTAAGTCCTCACAACATGAGCAATAACAAACACACACATGCACACACTCAGAGGGCTCACACATACAAAGCAGGTAATCAGGTTACTCCGGTCAGGAGGTTAGAGCATGGAAGAAAAGTGTATCCCATCTTTGACTGGATTAGGGCTTACTTGCATTTTGGTCCCGGTGCTCCAGAGCACTGAGGATTGTCAAGGGTTCCTGTGGCACTAAATAAAGCCCAAGGGAAAAAGAGATGCAAATTGACACGATATAATGCAAACCTGTATAGTACTTGGTAGACTGACTCTATGTACACAAGCTGGCCACAATGTTAAGTATGTCTGCACAATATGATGAGATCCAAAACCAGAGTGGTATTTTGATTTATATATTAAAATGCTTAATTCTGAATGACACTGTCAACGACTGGCAATATGATTATTTCTGCATTATGTATCACACTGAGAGGTTTTTACTATTTGACCTTCTTTGAAAGGTAAACGGATAACATGATATACACAATATAAAGAAAAAATAATGGTTCATTTAGACAAATCAAGATTATGCATGATATTTATGCGTCAAATACTGGTTGAGTCCAGATTCATTTTGTAATGTGTGCAGTGCAATTGTGTCCCTGCAAGTGTTCCTTTTACAAATTAAACTACCATCATTTTCACTTCAAATTTCTATTTAGTATTGCTTCTTGTGTCTCCCATTCCTTTGGGGTGCTTTTCCCACCCCAATTCTTCCTTCTGTCCAACCACGCATGAAAACGTTTTGTTCTGAAAAGGAGAGTTACAGAGACCTCAGCTGGCCACTTGTGGGAATGAATTCTTTTATAATAGATTCAAGAAGAATTTTTATTTAGGCAACTTTTCTGATTGGACGTCCTTTCGACTGACTTCTTACCACAGCATAACGTATCGTACACGTTTCGTGACTTGAAGATTAATTTGATTATATTCATTTATTTGTGTTTTATTTTGAAACCTCAGATTTACAACTGGATTTATTTTATGAAGTCACTTTTATCTAATTGTGTTCTTTCTTTCTTTCTTTCTTTCTTTCTTTCTTTCTTTCTTTCTTTCTTTCTTTCTTTCTTTCTTTCTTTCATTTAACTAATTTGAAGCGGTATAGAAAGTGGATGGATGGATGGATGGATGGATGGATGGATGGATGGATGGATGGATGGATGGATGGATGGATGGATGGATGGATGGATGGATGGATGGATGGATGGATGGATGGATGGATGGATGGATGGATGGATGGATCAGCAATACGTAAACCAAATAAGGCCAAGTTGTATAGAAAAAGCATGGATCACAGGTACATAGGATTTGCTAGTAAAGAGCGCTGCTGCATGCCAACCAGTCGCTCAGTCTTCAAAGGCCCCTTAGGTCATAAAAATGCATCAGTTCTTCTCCCAAACAAATCATTGCCATCCTTCAACTCCTTCATCCTTTTTCCTGTCTAAATAATTGAAGTTTTTGCTCCATCCAGCCACTCACCATGGTATTGCTCCACTCCAGTTTGTTTGATCCCACGCCAAAGGACAGGAAATACAGCTGCATTGCCTCCCTTTGTGTCACTTGCAGCATCGTATTGATACGTAAATGTATAGACATTTGTGAATTGAATCATTAAACACTGACTGACTAGCATCAGATAGTCCATCGATCCATTTTCCATACTGCTTGTCCTCATAGGGGTTGCGGGCTTGCTGGAGACTATCCCAGCAGTCATTGGGCGGGAGACACCCCGAACTGGTTGCCAGCCAATCGCAGAGCACACAGAAACGAAGAACCACTAGCTGTTACTAGTGATGGGAAAATGAAGCTTCATTAACCAGTTGTTGTATTCTTTGGCTCCTCTAGATGGCAATGTTGGTTTAAAGTGAGGGTTTTAAGAAATGGCAAGTCGGTGGGCTTTCAGCTCTTCGGTGAACAGAGAGTGCCATCTAGAGGTCTAAATTAACACGACAACAGGTTCATGAATCATCTTGAAGCTTCATTTGCCCATTATTAGCTACCTCATTGTTGATGATTATTTGGAGTGGACTTTTTAAAACTTGTCTTGTGTTTCTTATAAAACAATACGGATAGCTAGAGAGTAGCTAGATAGAACTGAGTGAGCAACTGATTTATTATTATTCCTGACATTGACGTGAAATTCTGGTGAGCACATTTATGTCACAGGTCACAAATAACTAAAAGAAAATGTGAGAAAATTCCAATTGTTTTAATGGAGGAAAAGAAACTTAAAAAGAATAAAAAGCAGTCAAATTTGAATTAAATAAGCAGTACATTGATGAACAAATTGTCATCTACAAGTAGATCACCTCTGTTCGGCTGCTTGTACATCATCAAATTAGGTTGTAATTTCGCTCTACATCTTGACAGTGACAAATGTGGAAGGCCCTTTGGGAGGAGGTTGTGCAGAGTCAATTTACATTCTGGTCTACTCCCTTCTCAAAAAAATGTCTCTGCAGCAATGCCTTTGAAGGACAATGATGTGATTTTGAACGAATCTATGCTCAATCTCCTTGATGGACACAAAAAGGTCAGTTATCTCATTTTCCATACCAGATGGCCTTGCTCACTTGTTGGCAAGCAACGCTCGTCCCACAAGCATGAAGATCAACCCAGAGAGGAGCTGCAGGGGCACGCCAGCTGCAGCCACCATGAACGACAGGCCATAGAGCAGCGAAACCTGCATATCGATACATGTTTCCCCTCTCTCCTGGAGGATGTAACGCTCCACATCCACCACCTCCATCCAAAGTACGAAGAGCAGCACCACAAAGAGGAACAGGCACGCTGTGGAGAAATATACATCAGGCGACCGATGTTATAAGACCTTATCTGTCTATTATTATTACAATGGCAGCAATGTTTACACCTACATTATAACATCAGTGAGTAATCTGCATGAGTGTGTTCAATCATCCCAACATTTTTGTCTATTTATAGTGTATAGTATATTTCATACAGCACACTAATCGTGTTCTTCGCATAGCTGAAGATTATTTTACCAGAAATGATGAGAAAGGCTCCGCCCAGCTTGTAGAGTTTATGGCTGATGAAGGGGATTCCACAGACCAGTAGGAAGCTTCCAGTCAGAGCTGAGGCCAGTGCAAGGATCATAAACACTGTCCAGAAACCTCGAAACACTGAAACAAACACACCACTCATCACAATCCAATCTGTTGGTGGTGTTTTGGACTGGCAATATTATGTTCATTGATAACTAATCTAAACTACCGGTAATGTTCTCAGCAAATTTAAATATAGTCAGGATTTAAATGTTCACCACCTGCTGTTGCATCATAACTGGGATGAGGTACTGGTCCAAATGTGACTGGTAATGGAAAGAGGTAGCCATGGACACACACCTTGGATTCTGGTTGGTTTGCTACAAGAAAAAGGAAAACAAAGTCTAAACAAAACCTGCTGTATGGTATAAACCTTACATTGAGAGGTGGTGGAATAAATTGTAAATTTATTAATCATTGTATATAGTGCAAGTCTTACACCACCATTAGCTTATATATATATAAGCATATATATATATATATATATATATATATATATATATATATATATATATATATATATATATATATATATATATATATATATATATATATATATATACACATTGATCTGCACTTTATATTTCCAAATTGTTCACATTCACTTTATTGCATTGATCTGGACTTTATATTTCCAAACTGTTCACATTCACTTTATTGCTGCTTTCATAGATATTGCACACTCCTCTCCTGTATAAATGTAAATAGTTGTATTTTTTCATTTTGGTGTTTTTTTGCACAGATTACTGCCCCTATTTTACTTTATATTGTTCTATACTATTATACAGCAGAATACTGATCAAAATGAACCCCATTGTAAAATCTTATACATACTGAAAAACGTTGCCAAGACTTCATTTGCGGTGGATTCCACCTGGAACACACAGCGCCAAAAAAAGCCTTCATGGTGGAGGGTGAGAGACGCAGGAGAGATGGTGACTGCGTTCACAAACTGCAGCTGAAGAATAAAAAGAGACAAGCTGACATCAGTTGTCAAATAAAGACATGACAGCCGAAATATCTGTCAGTGAGTCAACATGTGGCTGTGCAGCTGCTCTGAGGGCCCACATCACGACCTAAAAAGTTCCAAGGCCTCCAATGTGGTTCTGATTGAGAGGTTTGTGCAGTTTTCAAGAAGAATTTATGAAACATGCATGTTCATACCAACTTGTTGAAAAATATGATTGATGACTCAGAGAAACTTTAATCAACCTCTCATGGAAAAATGAAAGACTTTTCAGCACTAGTAGCTCCCGTTAATGGGTGTAGTTAGAGTCATATTCTACTCTGTGCGTATCAGGAAATATGTTGGATTTGCAGGCTGTTCTGGTCGCACGCATGCACCTCTCCATGACAAGCAATGTCCCCAGGAAGGTGCATCATTACATTACACTTTACGATTGAATCCACTTTCAAATCTTGCCACTCAACATGGCCACAAAATTTTCGAAAAGAGACTTCCAGAAAACAATCAAATGTATTTGAAGAATCAGAGATGTTTTATTTATTTATGCTTTCTTGCACTTTGTATTTACTTTCTTCTTTATTATAGCCTCATGCGATTGGCACACTGTGTTGTATTTTATTTTCCATGCATTATATTAAATAGCCATGATGTTTCAGAAAAAAAAATCCACAAGTTGCCGAACTGAACCTCAAATGACATTTCTAAATATTATTACATATTGTTTTGTTGCCAATATGGGAATATTATTATCTTTTCCATCCTATATATTATCCTTTTTTAAATTTGGCACTTGTATTCTTGCACTCTTGTACGCTGTTGTGACAAGTAAATTTCCCCGCTGTGGGATGGAAAAAGTTCTATCATCATCATCATCATCATCATCATCATCATCATCATCATCATCATCATCATCATCATTTAGACTAAAAAAAATAATCTAGGAAAGTTTACATTAATCTCTAATTAAATATATTTAGAAAGAAAGTTGAGCCATGGAACATGCATGAACTCATAAGCGCAGCATTCTGATTTAATTACTTATACTGGATGTATTGCATACTGAATAAAAAAAGCATGCTGTTTTTCAAAGTGTAAGTTTAGCAAGTACATTTCTGATTCCCAACTACACAGCATCCTCTATATAAGGCTGTTTCAAATATAAAGTATGCTTCATCTTTTAATGGATTTAAATGATATTCACAAGTGTCACAAAAAATTAATGTTCTATAATTTCCATGCAGTCATCGTTGTCAATGAATCATGCCTCTTTGGCACACCATATTCTTTGCCAACTTGTCCATGGTGGCTGTTTCAGAAGATTTGACAGGAGAATACATGAATGTGAAAAGCACAGTAGTCCATACATATTTACGCGGGTAACAGGAAAATAAGGCACTGAGTGAAAGGCAACTAAAACATTAATAAACTTAAATTCTAAAAATAAGAGTCTTGCGTCACAACTAACATTATTCTTTTAATTACTTTTTTTTAACAGCAGTCACATCAGTAAAACAAAAAATAGTAAGACAAATTCAATTAATTAGCACACAAAAAACAAAACTTATAAATCTTTGTAAAGAAGTGGTTCAAGGAAAAATATTTTCACCATTTTAGCCTGTGTCATTTATCAATGACACAACTGCAGATACACACCCTTGTTCTTATGCTCGTTTCCAGTCAAGGCAGTCATCATCAAGATGAATTAGAAAATACAGTTATAACGTTACCAAGAACTAGATGACACTAGATGATGATTAACAGATGAAAAGAAAAAAATGGCCAGGGATTGATCTCTCAAAAGGACTTTTTTAATCGACTTGTACAGATGCAACATCTGAGATGTAGAATCAATGGTGGAAGAAAATTTGACATGCTTTATTCTGGTGTCATTATTTAAATAAAAAAAAACCTTGGAGTGTCAATTTCTTACATTATGTCTACTATATACACGATACCTGTATAATACATAATAAGAGGAAATTAACACGAGTAAAACAAAACAATCAGTTTCTACTTTACTTTTACTTTAATGGAAGTGAATTCCACAATTTGGGTGCAACAATTACGGCAATTTTCAAACAACAGAAACAAATTTGTAGGGCACAATACAAACAATTTTTCCCACTTCTGTTAATGGGATGTGTGTCCCACTGGGTGACATTCTAGTTAAAAATTATATTCAGTAATCATTATAGCATCACTTTAACAACATGTCAATATTTATTCACACTGTTGTATACATTTATAGTGTTGCGGCATCAGGACTCCTGAACGCTGCTGGAACATTTGCACAACCGAACAGTTTGTGCAGCATTGCAGTATTGTGAACACTACAGTGCGAGATTTAGCATGCCTGCATAATTGATCCATGTATGCCAACAATTTTTTAAAAAAGCCTCCCAAAAAAACTAAGTACTCAAACACTACACTGACTACTTTACAGTCCATCCATTTTTTTTCTTTTTTACAAGCAATTTTCACACAGTACACGTCTTACCTCTGTCCCGTTGGCATCTGTTTCTCCTATTGTGGGCCATGTGTAAGGTCCACAGTTGTCACTGGCCACCAACCAGTAGTCCGTACCAAAGGCCAAAAAGAAACATATGGTCCCTAATGCTCCAAATATACCCCCAGCTAAGGCTGCAGCTCCCACCCTCATAGCTCCAACCAAGAATCCTCTCGACAACTAGCGTACTTGTATCTTCTTTTTAGACTTTGAAACAAGTGACACCTCAGCGTTGTCCACTCTACTGCCCAGCTCTCTGCCAAACCGTCTCTGGACCACTCCCTGGCATGCAGGGAGTTGTTGTAATGGGGACAGAAGCTCCAGGCGGGGGTATCAGAGTTATTTTAGGAAGCGCGCCTGTCCTCGTCAAATTACCCTTGGTGTGCCGAGCAATGAGGACTGGTTGTTTATGTAGAATGAAGACGGCAAGTGTGCAAGCTGTAAGGAACTCAAGGTATTTGTTGGCTCAGTGTTACTCTTGAAGGACCACTTTGAAAATAAATTAGAACGGTGATGCAAATGACTCTTAAACCTTCAAAAGGTGTAGAAACCTTAACCCTAACCCAAGGAAGGTTATACAGTTGTACACGTTCCTTGTAATGGGCAGTTATTTCCACTCCTCCTCTTGTTTGACCCTGTTCTTCATGAGCTTCGGGTGTTTCTACGAGGCCTGCAGAGCTGAGACCACCAGTCAACAGTAAAAAAAAAAAAAAAACGTTGACTGAATGGCAAACTACATGTTGATGACCATGGGAGAGGCTTCAGAAAAAGAATGTAAAAGGTGCACATACTGAAATTACTTAAAAAAGGCACTATAAAGATTATGAAACCTGCAAATATTAAATATATAATTAAAATTAATCTTGAGTCTGCATGTACGGAATGTTGGTGGATGAAGCAACTTTACCAATACATTCAAACGGCTTTATTAATACTTTGAACCACTTTGCAGTACTTTCAAACGATAATCAAAACTGTTTACTCAATATTGCTTCATGCTTCATTGGGCATCAAACCGGTGTTTCCTATTCAGACAACCTACGCCACTATTTTATTATTTTAGGTTTTCCTCCAATTATCTCTTCATTCTCTTCCAATTATATGTGACTATTGTACCATACTATGTATATTTAGTATTTCAAATAGAGTTGGAAGAGGAACGCTTAATTTTCTTTAAAAAAAAAAAAGATTTTGTCATTTTGAATTAATTTTTTCACGTGACACAATTTGGGAATAGCAAGTCATTTTTGATTAATTCTTAACTTTCCACAAAATTCACCCAACTTTCATATCATCAATATACTTGCCTATATAATACAAGAACTCCAGTGACTAAAGTTCAGTACAATATCATTCTATAAAAACACACATACACACGCACACACACGCACACTTACACACGCACACGCACACACACACACACACACACACACACGCACACACACACATTTTGCTCTGGTATCTTATTGCCTTATAAGAGTATTTTATGCAATTCTCTTCCACCCATGTTTCTGCATGGGCCTGTTTCTACTGTGCATGTCAGTCTTGGTCCAAAGAATTTTATAATCAAAGCTCTAACCACCATTAGTTTGTCAGACAATGAACAGCTGGCATTACCTAATATGGCCTGGGTGGAGAACTTTAAAATGTGGTGTTTGTTGCCATCTACTGGAGACAAACGTCTCCTACATAAAAATTTAATTATTAAACAAGGACATTTGAGGTTTGAGACATTACAGTGCCCAATATGCAGAGGATAGACTGGATGATGGCAGTGTAGAAGGTCTTCAGCAGCTCCTGTGGTAGGTTGAACTTCCTGATTTGTCTCAGAAAGTACAACCTCTGCTGGGCCTTCTTCCGGACAGAGTCTATGTGGCCGGTCCATTTCAGGTCCCGGGAGATTGTGGATCCCAGGAAATTGAAGGTGTATGTGGTGGGAATAGCATTACTGAGGATGGTGAGGGGTGGAAGTGGTGAAGGCTCTCTCCTGAAGTCCACTGTCATCTCCACGGTCTTGAGCGGGTTCAGCTCCAGGTGGTTTTGGCTGCACCAGTGGACCAGCCGCCCCACTTCCTGTCTGTACGCAGTCTCATCACCGGCCCGGATCAGTCCGACGAGAGTGGTGTCGTCCGCATACTTCAGGAGCTTCACAGAAGGGTCGCCTAAGGAGCAATTGTTGGTGTAGAGAGAGACGAGCAGTAGGGAGAGTACGCAACCCTGGTCGGGGGGGGGGGGGGGGGGATCAGTGCTGCTGGTCTGGGTGTCAGATGTGATGGTCCCCAGCCTCACATGCTGTCTCCTGTTGGTCAGGAAGCTGGTGATCCACTGACAGGTGGAAGCAGGCATCGCGAGCTGGATGAGCTTCTGGTGGAGAATGTCGGGAGCGATGGGGTTGAACGCCGAGCTGAAGTCCACAAACAATCCTGGCGTACGTCCCTGGGGTGTCTAGGTGGCGCAGGATGTAGTGCAGCCCCATGTTGACCGCATCGTCCACCGACCTGTTTGCCCGGTAGGCAAACTGCAGGGGATCGAGCACAGCTCCAGGGAACGGTTGGAGATCCGTGCAAAGGTGGGTGCCTGCCAGCTGTTCAGCACAAACTTTCAGGCAGGAGGGGGACACGCTGTCTGGGCCTGGTGCCTTCCTAACCTTCTGTCTCCGGAACATCTGACACACCTCCTGCTCGCGGATCTGAAGTGCGGGTGCGGCTTCTGAAAGAGAGAGAGAGTAGATGATAACAGCGATGGAGGTGTGAACAGGGGTGTTGTGGGGGGAGGTGTGCAAGTTGATTGTGATGCAGTAGGTCCCGTTGTGTGGCTGGACTGTTCAAACCTGCAGTAAAACCTGTTTAGCTGGTTTGCAAGCATTGGGTTCTCCACAGGTCTCTTGAAGCCCGTAATGCTCTGCAGGCCTTTCCACACTGATGAGGGATCAGGATCCCTATCTAGACTCTAGACTCTGCCCATAGCTCCTCTTACCTTTCCTGATCTCTCGGTTCAGTGTCTTCCTGGCCTGCCTGAACAGGTCTCGGTCCCCACTGAATCAAAATTCACAGAAGTAATACAGAATATATTGTAAGTGTGTGAGTGAGAGGACTGGATGAGGAAGAGAGAGACGGTTGGAACGTGTGGAGAAAAGTGTTTGAATGTTATTTAATGGAGTCTGATTAGAAGGTATAAGACAGCATGAAGACTGGCCACAATGTACGAATTGGAGATAGTGGTTTTGATAGAAATGAAAGGAAACATAGCTGGAGGTGGCAAAAAAATGAAGGTGCTGAAGTTTTCTTTAGACGTCACCAGTATGGCTCGGATTAGAAATGAGCATATCACTGGAACAGTCAAGGTGTCCAGAGGAAAGATAGTGACTATAGTCGTAAAAGGCTGATCAGTATGGAAAAGAGGAAGGAGGAAAGAGGAAAGAGAGAAAGAGGATAGATGTCGTGAGGGAAGAATTGAGAGCAGTCTGTAAGAACATGCAGGAGACAGACTTTGATGGAAATTTATGACACACTGTGGTGACCCAAAAAGGGGACAAGTTGGAAGGAAAATAAAAAGAAGCAGAGGTGCAGAACTTTTGCATGTTCTTGAAGAAGTAGTTCTGACATCATGGACCCAAGGAGATAGCGTTCAAGTTGTTCAAGAGGCAAACCATCTACTCCTCATTCAGAAAACTTTCACTATTGCAAATGTACCTCCAAGATCAAATAAACACATATACTGAGATTTGTGCAATTATCTGTGTATGGATGTATTTTGGATGGTGAAAAATATCCGTTGTGTCATTTCCTGTTTGAGAAATAACAGCACAACCATTAAATTAAGAACTCCCAGTACACTTAAACTGCCTGTAGTGCCTGTACCCATCAGCTTCAAAAACAATTATATCCAATAAACTGGCGGAATGTTAATGTAACACAATACCATTTAATCGAGTTTAATGCTGTATGTAATTTATGATACATGGTCATTAAAAAAAATAGACTCTGCTTGTTAACCCAATGCTTCCACAAGGTGGCACTCACTATCTACTACAGTAACTTACTCTGTCCTTATAGGCAAAGTTTGACGCTTACCGGCAGTAAGCATACTTACCCAGACGTTCAATTCGTTGGCGCAAAAAACATGTAAATATTTTTTGGTCTTTATTTTTATTTATTTTTTAGTCCAAATATGCTGTCTGTCAAGTGTGGGGTCTGTTTTCTCCAGTAACGAATGAAAAATAGTTAGATAAACTATTTAATGCAAGTTCCACGCACTATTTCATTGTCATATTTCATGATGATGCAGAATTGCAGTGGCGTGGAGGTCAGACATTTAGTTTGTAGTGGGCAACAATGAAGATTTGGTTATGTCTACTGTGCCTCCAAAGTAACAAGCTAGGTGCAATCATCATTCACCTATGAAATTCCAAAATGTACCAGTAATTGGAATTGGCACTTTGAATAAATTTCTGTGGTGATTTTATCTGAACTATAATCCTATGAGCTAATCAAATGAAGTGATGTCATGTACATGAATTGATATGTACATGAACACAAGGTGTAAGAACCCTTCATTTATGTGATTGATAAAATCGCTGAAGTGATTTTATCTGAACTGATATCATATGCGTCATGTGAAGTGATGTCATGTACACTACATCAATTGATATGTAAATGATTACATGATATAACGTGTATGAGTTTTTCTGATTTGTAGCCGGTTTGAGTTGGGACTTCTGAAATTTGAAATGTTTTCCTTTTCTTGAATGGTTAATGATACTGTTAACATTTGGTTGGAAAACAAATTTTTGCATCAGGACCTTGGCAGCAAAAATGTAAGTGTGCCTGTGTTTCGCACAAGCTTGCCAATATGTACTTCATGAAGTAACTGTTGATAGGTCGGGTAGTGTTCCAGTTTTCTTTGTATGGAAGGTAGTGAAGCAGTTCCGTTATAGAAATAATGAATTTAAACATAATTTGGGACTTGAGTGCTCAGTGTTTGCTCTCCATGTGACACCTAAGGCAGTAGACATTCAACAACCACTTGCAAATAAAGAGATGAGTGAGCTATCTTTATTTATTCATATCAGACTGTGGGAAGGTTAATTCAAAGCATATATTATTTTGACCTGTTTATTTTTAAACTCTCATGCCACACCTCGAGACCATACTTTCAGAGAATCACCCATGTATAAACCCTCAAAGTTTCATCAGAATCAGAGGTCAGAGAGACCAGACTTTGCTGGTTTGGCCACGTCGGAAGAGAAATAGTTGAGTATATACGTAGGTAGAAGAATGCTAAGTGAAAACCCAAGAGAAGTTTGATCAATGTAGTGAGAAGGCAATCAGTTTTAGAAAGGGAATAGGCGTAGGTGGAAAACTATAACGCCCTGTGGCAACCGCAAATGAGACCGCTGGCTGCGACAAATAGATGAAAGCTCGTCTAATAAATGTCTAAGTTTTAAATATATTTTCTTAGATTCTTTATTACAATATTTATTCCTTATCAAGGGAGGGTTTGTCTAAAATCATCGCTTACAACTACAGTAGTAAGTCCAAATTGGACAAATCACAGGTTTATTTATTTATAGTCAATATCAGTTGTATCGATTGGGATGTCGTACAAAAATCTACCAGCAGGTGTCATATGCAAGCAGTTAAAATTGAGTCAGGTCACCACCACCAGTGAGTGAAATCTCACATTGTTCATTTCAGATGAGCGAAACATTCAAGCATTGTATTTTTGAATAATGGAAAAAAAAAAAACATCCACTATGTTAGTAATACATGAAACTAACATGTTAAATGTTTTCATTGTGGATGCACATCCTCGGAAATACGAAGGATGGGAGTGCTGAAGTTAGAGGAACATGGTGGTAAATTTATGGTGGTCAGGTAACTTATCTTCTTGCCATTCTCTCCATCTGGTCCCTTTTCCAGACAGGACTCCAGTGAATCTGAGCCATGCTGTTGGTTGTTAGGTTGCAGAGGAGGTACCAGGCCATGCAGGAGGCTGTTATCCAGGATGGAGTTGCATCGAGCCAGGTTATCAGTCAGATGCTGCAGATATACCTCATCTAACTTTTTCTCCAGAAGTCCATTCAGCAATGAGTCAGACATGGGCTCTGAGGCGGGCAGATCCAAGCCACCCATAACCAGATAGCCCTGGTCTGGAAGTGACAAGAGACGCTGTTGTTCTGCCCGGGTCAAATTATAAGACTCAGTGTAAAGATCTTGGTGAATGCTGCTGTTTCCGAGAGCGTTGCAGGAGATGAGGCCAGCATCGGCCACTTGGAGATCAGGATAATGTTCCAGGAGGCTACAAGCACCTGTGCAGAGTGTCAGGTCTGTTTCAAGGGTTTCAACAGGTGAACATCTAGGGATAGAAAGACCTGTGGCTCGCACTTCATGAGAAAGTCTGAAGCCAGGATCCTCGTGTTCTAGACCTGAGCAATACAACACACAATACGTAAACATACGACAAAATATTTTCAATTTGTGTAGTGCCGTGGGATGATCATTCCCTAACAAGTCCTCTTTCTCAGTAGTCACAAGTTGAGTGATTAAAACTGCTGCTCACCCACCTTGTTGAAGATCTGTCTGAAGAGTCATCGAGCTTTTCTGAAACTTGTGTCCCATGGAAACAAAAGCAACATCATCATTGTCCTCCTTGAAATGCAACGCACTCAAAAAACCTTCTGCCAGCATGATTCACAGTTAATCTTGTTTTATCTTTTTTTGTTGCCAGTCTAAACTCAAGAGGTAAAATGTGACTGCGGATGTAAAGATAGAAATCTACTGGTCTGTCACTTCTCCAACAGAGAAGTGACCCCTCCACCGACTCAACTTACTTCCTTTATTAAGAATGTGACTGGTATTTCGTAATGATAAACATTGTAGTTGAGGGTAAATGAGATACAGGCACTTATTATTTCACTGATATATTTCAGAAAATTCCATGCTTCCAATTTTGCGGAAAAAGTCCGTGGAAGGCCCTTTTCTGTTCCAACATGACTCAAGCATAGAGTATAAAGCAAGATCCACAAGGATGTGGTGTGGCTGACTACTCCAGTTGTAAACATCTACAATAGGTAGGTGCCTATTTTTTTGAAAACAATGGAGAATAACTGACCTGAACCCCATAAAACACATTTGAAATCAACTACAACTGAGTGACAGATTGTTCAGAAATGTTTAACCTTAACAATCAATAACAAGTGCACACTCACATTCTAATGTGCCTAATTGATTATCAAAGCAATTAGGAAAATACAGACATGTGGTTGTCGTGAAGCATTTTATTTAAGGTTGGGGAAGAGAACTAACATTCTCCAACACAATAGAAAACAGGAAGCTTACATAAAAACAGTTCCACTCATCTAAAAAAAAACAATCAAACAGCAAATAAAAACGTCACGTCACTGCCTTAAGTCCCACTGCTAAACATATATTTTCTTATAGAAAAGGTTTGCTGTTAAAAGAGCTCTAAGACAGTTTGAAGGAAATATACATAAACATGAACACATGGGAATGGGTTGCTCCAGCTGAAGTTGCTTTTGGCAACTTTCAGCAATTACGGAACAGCACAAATGAAAATGTTTCTCTAATTCAAGATTTAAGACCTTTTAATAATCACTCCTGTGATGATGAGTCTGACATACACATAACATTGTACACAAGGATGTCTACATGGGAACGCTACATTGCACATCTTTTAATCATGCCAAATGGACAGACCAATACGCTAGCAGACTAGAGGTTGAGGAAGCACTGGACAGTCTTGATAAGCAGAACATTGTTTTCTTTTGTTGTACCTCATTTCACGATAACAAGGCACAATTAATGAAAGAATTGTAAAAAAAATGAAACATGAAGAGCAACATTTTTCATGTAGGCCCTAGGCCTAAGTATATTTTTAAATGTGAATACTATTGTTGTGCTTTCTTCAACAGAGCCTCAGCCTCCTGCAAAGAAGCGCACATGGAAAGAGAGGACAGTGTGAGAGTGATGTTCATACTGATAAGTATACCCCTTCTATATGAAAGGTGAAACTCCTTCTATGCTTCTATAACAAGCACACTTTCCTGCATTTGCTATCAAGATAGATGCAGGGAGGTGCTACTGTGTAGAAGCAAATGACCCATGCTTGGATGACATGTCAGAAAAATGTGGGAATGATCACAGTCTTGTCTGAAAATGAAAGGGAAGACCGACAAAAGCAAGGCATTCATGAGGGCTTACTAATATTTTACCTTTGACCCTGGGGGAGCAGTCAGACCTAGAAATGCATACACTGCATTGTCCTCTCTGGCATCGAAGAAGGCCTCATAGTTCTGAGAAGCAAGGAAAGAGAAAGAATGGCCACTTAAAAGACATCTGCTCCCCTCCGAGGAATGAAAACTTAAAGTAAAAAAATAAAATATATAAAACATAGACATATTAAAGATAATACTGTTAACTAGAGAATGCAATTTCTGGAAAAAGGTTGAAGAGACTGAATGAAAAACCGAGGAATGATTTGGAATGATATAGAATGACATGAATTCATATACATACTACTATAATGACCTGGAATGAGCAGAAGAGGTTAAAGGTGGAATGGTTTGAATCTGTCAAAAAATTTAGAAAGTAGTAAAATATATCTAGACATTTCTGGCTTTGGAATGTTCAAAAAAGTGTATCGTAGAATGAGGATGGACAGTTTCAAATTGGATTTTTTCCATTTTAAAGTTCAATCCGTCAAATAATGAGGAAATAAGAGGAAAACAAAAAAATATATATGTAATTTTTGGCTTTTCTTTTAAAATATAGGCGGCACGGTGACGCACTGGTTAGCACGCCCGCCTCACACTTCAGAGGTTACGGGTTTGATTCCTCCCTGTGTGGAGTTTGCATGTTCTCCTCGTGCCTGCGTGGGTTTCCGGTTCCTCCCACATCCCAAACGCATGCTTGGTAGACTGATTGAGCACTCAAATTGCCTATAGGTGTGAGTGCGAGTGCGGATGGTTATTTGTCTCTATGTGCCCTGCGATTGGCTGGCAACCGGTTCAGGGTGTCCCCTGACTGCTGGGATAGGCTTCAGCACGCTTGCTACCCCCGTGGGGACAGGCGGTACAGATAATGGATGGATGGATGTATTTTAAAATATAAAAAATGCAGAAGGGAACATTCACAACCTTTGAAAACATCTGCAAATCTTCGCAGCTCAGTAGGATAAGGGCTTAAGGAAACAAGGAAACAAAAAAGAAGAAAGCAAGGAAACTAGAAGTTAAGGATTCAAAGAAGTGCGTATGCAAGAAAACTAGGATGGAATAAAGTAAGGAAACAAGGAAGCAAAGACAAGATAAAACAAGGAAGGGAAACAAGGAAGCATAAAAGGAGGGAGTAAGGAAGGAAGGAAGGAAGGAAGGAAGGAAGGAAGGAAGGAAGGAAGGAAGGAAGGAAGGAAGGAAGGAAGGAAGGAAGGAAGGAAGGAAGGAAGGAAGG
Source organism: Syngnathus scovelli (assembly GCF_024217435.2). NCBI lineage: Eukaryota > Metazoa > Chordata > Actinopteri > Syngnathiformes > Syngnathidae > Syngnathus > Syngnathus scovelli. The sequence goes on from NC_090847.1 coordinate 17,955,642, forward strand.
ATCTGTGTGTAACCATTGTAATCATTGAGGTAACTTTCATAGGTAACTTTCGCCCCTCTACGTGGTTATTAGTAATGTAAACAGTATACAACTCCAATAATGACAATTCAAAGCATTTTGTTTCTATCTCACCCCACAATATTTGCTTTCATTAAATATTTGTGGCGGAAGAGGGTTCCCCGTGGCTGGTCGTGACTCCTCCGGAACGTTCTCTCGCATCCACTTCCTGTTGTCCTCGTTAGCTGCGATATCACACTCCTCAAATCCGATCTTATTGGCTGCCAGGAAGCCCATCACATCCTGCTGCTGCTTTTTAATCTGTGGGTGGGTGAAGGGAAGTGGTAGAGGTAAAAAGGTAGTCAGTTAGTCATGTGTCAACTGAGAGGAGACATTTGAGGAAATGGAACAGTTTGGTTTGACGAAACGGTCATGGGTCTACAAAAAAATAAATAAAAAATACACACTTCCTCTTTACTTTGAAACAAAACACACAACCTGTTCACTGTGTGATAAATAATTCTAAAATATTAAAACTGTGTTCAAAATACTTGAGATCTCAATATTTTTTTTCATTTTCTTATTTTTTAACCTTAGTTAACCATGTTTTCCCCATTAAAACGACCTGAAAGCTCTATAGCAGAGATGTCAAACTCAAGGCCCAGGCGCCAGATACGGCCACCACATCATTTTATGTGGCCCGCAAAGACAAATTGTGCATCAAATTCATGTCATTACTGGAATTGCAAATTGTCTTCACTTTTAATAATATCTTTTTTTTTAAATATTTGACCAGTTTTTACTTATCTGATTTGAAAACGAGTTATCTGTCAGTTTGTTTTGTAGCTTATACTGTATATAATATGAGGTGGTCATACATTTATTTGGGTTGACAGTCATAATGGCCCTCCGAAAGAAGGTATGACTACAATGCGGCCCGCAAAAAAAATGAGTTTGACACCCCTGCTCTATAGGAAAAAGACTCATCAAAAAAGAAGCATTTTTTTGTTGTGTAAAAGGGTTGACCAAACTGGAATTTGCTTAAGTGAGGGCCACTGGGGAAAGTACACGAATTTTGAAAGCACAGTGCTGATTGCATCATGCAAAAAAAACTAAACTTTTTACAAGGGTTGTGAAGATCCTGACATTAGTGCAGAAGCAATATACACATATATATATTCTCTCAATTTGAGTCACGTTGATGGAAATGTCAACAGTCTTCAGACTCACATCAGGAAGTAGCTTGCAAGTCAACAGATCTCACACTACTGAATGACATTCTAGTTTTTATTTTTTCCACTTGAGAATTGAAATGTATGAGAAAATCAAGGTTTCAGTCAGGACACATTGTGGTTGTCTATAAGCATGCATTTAGAAGGAAAGGAAAAAAAACAGGTCCTTTTGTCATTCTGTGTTTTAGCCCTGCCTCTTACACGGATGTGTGTTTGAGTGTCCAATTGATGGGTGCATGTAAGAGGGAGGATGGCCCTACAAGGCCAGACGGAAACAAAAGCTTCTTTGGATCTTGAGAGGAGGTAACCAGTCAAACAGGAGCCAAATAAGGTCTGCTGCAAGTTGACAACACACGCACGCACGCACACACACACGCACACACACACACACACACACACACACACACACACACACACACACACACACACACACACACACACACACACACACACACACACACATATATATATATATATATACTTATTTGATTTTTTTCAGATCAGTCTTTACAATAAAAACGAATGTATTGGAACAATTGGCGTGTAAAAAGGGAAACTTCTTTGGACTCAACTCTTGGGTCATGTTCATCTTTCCATGACAAACCTAAATGCTTTCAGAAAAAGAAAGAAATCACAATGTAGCTACTAGCTAAAGATGCAAATAACACTGAGAATGGGCCCATGAAAATGTAGAACACACATCGTATTGTCCATCTAGAAATGGATCATAAGTTTCTAATACCCAGAGAATGAAGACTGCTGATGCAGCTCATTCCACTCATGCCATCGCATTGTGCTGTCAACACATTTGGGAAATGTGTCTGAATTTAGAGAAGAATAATGAATAAATGTATGTTTTGCATCTCTAGCAAATCAATAGCAACAGTGAGTAATTTATACAACTATTAAAGGGCACAAACAAAAATATTTACCAAGAGACTTTGAAGACAATCAGTTCACATCACAAGTACTTTTGGTGGAACAAAAAGAAAAATTCTTCAATATTTGAAGAAAGCTTTGGCATCCATCCATCCATCCATCCATCCATCCATCCATCCATCCATCCATCCATCCATCCATCCATCCATCCATCCATCCATCCATCCATCCATCCATCCATCCATCCATCCATCCATCCATCCATCCGTACCGCTTCTCCTCACGAGGGTCGCAGGCATACGCAGGCATGGTGCCTACTCTGGGCAGAAGGCGAGGACAGCCTGAACTGGTTGCCAGCCAATCGCAGGGCACACAGAGACAAACAACCATCCACACTCATGCCTACAGGCAATTTGGAGTGCTCCATCAATTCTTACTGGAAGCCGGTGTAATTATTTGAAGACGTGGTCTATTTCGCGGTGATTGTAAGGACTTAGGTCTCTGAATTAAAAGCATTTACAAGGTCATCAAGAGAAGCTGAGGGCGGGCTTGGTGATGCTGTAAAAGCCTGAGTGAATATAACGCTTTCTAATTACCTTTGCTCCACCTGCGTTCGAATTAGCATGGGCATTTGTTTTCAATATAACAGATTACAGACACCTCAACCTCAGAAATATTGAAACTTCTGGAAATAATTAGATCCATTATGTGGCCCTTGTGGGCTCTGTGACGCACTGGTTAGCTCGTCCGTGTCACAGTTCGGAGGGTGCGGGTTCTATTCCACCTCCGGTCCTCCCTGTGTGGAGTTTGCATGTTCTCCCCGTGCCTGCGTGGCTTTCCTTCGGCAACTCCGGTTTCCTCCCACATCCCAAAAACATGTATGGTAGGCTGATCGAGCACTCCAAATTGCCCGTAAGTGTGAGTGCGGATGGTTGTTCATCTCTGTGCTCTGCGATTGGCTGGCAACCAGTTCAGGGTGTCCTCGCCAACTGCCCGATGACTGCTGGGATAGGCTCCAGCTTGCCTGCGACCACCGTGGGGAAAAGCGGTACAGAAAATGGATGGATGGATGGATGGATGGATGGATGGATGGATGGATGGATGGATGGATGGATGGATGGATGGATGGATGGATGGATGGATGGATGGATGGATGGATGGATGGATGGATGGATGGATGTGGTCCTTGTTATGCATTGAATCTGTGACTTATTGAAAAAAATCAAAATTGTCCCGGAGGTTCAAGAGTTCTTTGGTATTTCCATCTTTCAGATTGTCAAAATGAGTTTAAATCACCCACCATTACAACATAGTGAAAATCAATGCACACAATCGACAATATCATTAAAAAGTCATTGAGAAACTCTACATTATATTTTGGATGTCTGAACATAGTTATAAATGTTGCTGGATAGGAGAATGTGACCTGAAGAGCAACATATTTAAAACAGTCAAACTTTCCATAGAATAATTTCTTGCATTGGAGATGCCTCCCTTATCAATTCTGGCTTCACTCATGAAGTTTGGAGGTGTTGACTCGATAAGTACTGCTGCGCTGTTATTTTGACCTAACCAAGGCTGAAAACAGAAAATCAAGCTTGTGCTTGGTAATAAAATTATTGATCAAAAATGATGCAAAGACCTAACATTTAAAAGCGCTAGCGTTCTCGTGTTTTGGACCAGACTGTGACTGACAAAGAATACATGTTTAATTTGGTCGGGTAGGAACCATTCTGGAAAAAGACACAAAGTCAGTTCAGAGACTGACCAGGTTAAAAACCTAGGTTAGTAGTGCTAAAATTATTTCTTCTCAGTTGTTTAGCTGACTTTCTGCCACTTATAATCACAGGAATATAATAAGATTCCTTAGTTTCAATGGGCCCCTCACTTATTTTGGGGACAAAAATTGTCAGTCTGGAGCAGAATATACCAGTAAAATTCTCTAGGCCTTATTTTGGTATATAGCCGTGAGAGAAGATTCCTCTTTTATAATCAATAACAGCGTCGTCATTACCAGCATGTGAGTGCTGTGTTGTCAAGGAAGTGAAATTAGATACAGGTCGGATCAATCCTTAAAAAGGGTCAGTCATTAACAGCAGCTAGGCAAGAGACTGATTAGATTAACTGTAGCACAAGCTCAAATCAATAGCCCGCAATACAGATGAGGCTGAGGGTCACAATGAATTTAGCTCAAATACAAGACACAATTTTGTTGTCAAATTCTTCACAGAAAAATGCAAATGCTTATAGGAAAAAAAAGATATGTATAGATATTTGTTTTTAGAAGCCACGTCAAGCCACTGGATGTGCATGTGCTTATGTGACTTGCTGTATGTATTCAAGTGATTATAGTTTTGCCTTGATTTATGGAAATCTGACTTGTGCTGCAAAGATAGTCTTGCTTGAGGTTTGACAGCAGCCAGTAACCTCCACCTAAGCATGACCTCAGCCAGCAGTACAACAGTAACAGCTTTTGATAGACTCCCTCCCCTAAAACTGACCTATTATACAATATGTGAGAGCCACACAAATATTGTGGATATGTACAACACACACACCGTATTCACAGTGTAAACCTTATCTCTGTGTCTACAGTTTGTACTTGGAGTAGGCAGTAAAGATACACAGCAGGATATGACTTAAAATGTCTAGCAAACAATAACAAGTGTAAATAAATAAAAGTAAATAACAAGAAAAAAAAGCTTCCTAAGGACTTTTGAGAAATACAGTGTTTCTATTCCTTGTTGAGCAGTTATACTGTGGTGGAAAGAGGATGTCACTTTACAGGTAGATCACTGATTATCTGGGGTCAAGGGTGGTAGAATTTGTTCACCAATACATATTCAGTTTCAGTTTGATGCATGCATCTTATACCTATTTCTAGTGACACATACAGTACAGTGCGGTGAAAAAGTATTTGAATGTTAAAATACAAAAGATCTGAAAGATTGTCAAGTTATATGGGCATATACTCTATGGATTGATGAGACGAATGTTGAATTTCTTGAAATGCCACGCAACATTTCAGATACAGATTATTTTACAACAGTCAAACATGGTGCTTGTAGTGTGATGGTGTGTCATTTTCCATTGCTGTCGTGTTTTTTTTTTTCCCTTGGCGTTAGTTTCCTGTGCTGACCTTTGGTTACCGCGAGGTGTCACAGGGAGGAGTTTAGAAGGGGCATGCACATTTGTGTGCAATTGGAATCAATTACCCGACTTAAGGTAAACCAGTACACTACAATAGTGATAGATCATTCGTTTTGTTCCCATTTTGCTGTGCGCATTAAGTCTTGATCTAATTTGGATACATTCTGCTCTTCTTGTTTCTGTTAGTAAGTTTTTTTTTTTAAATAAAATAAAGTTGTCCAGTTTTATGATGCTGATCTGGAATGACTCCACCACAATTTGGTGATGGGTGTCATCAAGACAGTATTGGCCAGGTGCATTTATGCTGGACTCACATATTACGCTGTAATGACGCATATACTAATGATGCCACATGAACCACACAGACCATGTTTTGGTGCTATATTGATAAATACTTGTAGGTTCAAGACACAACTAAACAAGATAATACATAGATATGGACATCACACAACATCATTGAACTATTCAAGTGCTAATTTGATTACACATCTTACATGGGGGCCTAGATATTTCATTAGCTACGATTGAAAGTGATGTTTGTAATAGTATTTTTACTTTAATTATTAAAGCTTAATAGATAGGTCCAAATCAAAGAGGGCCAATGTTAGAGACATATCTCATTGTGCATTACAGTTCTGCCCACTGTAAACTATTAGTGCAATAAAAATGCGGTGTATTGTTGAACTGTGGCCATAAAAAATGCCCTTCAACCAGGTACTGTTAGGCGAGCTAGGCAGCCGCCAAAGGCGACAAAATCTAGGGGGCGGCAAAATCATCAGGTGAAAAATTCCGCCCCGGCATTTTTTGCCGCCCACTCCAGCGCTCTCATTCGGACCACCGATTTACAAGTTATCTTTGAACTTCAAAGATAAATTGGAAATTGGTGGGGGCGCCGTTTTTGGAAGTTGCCTCGGGCGACAAATACCCTGCCTTCAACCATTGGATTTATACAAATAATATGAAGTATTTTTCTAGCTCACAAAGCACACCAAAAATACAGTCGTCCTGTGGTTTAGCTGTTCTCTATTAGCAAACATCAGCTTGGGCCACTTAGTGGAATGAATTTGTGGGATTTTTCTTGCATGAAGCTGGGACTTATTGAGGACTGAAGGTTTCTGCTAGAACTGTCAGCCATTCAGCCATTTCACATAATTTCATATAGAGCATGCTCCAAACAAGGTTGATTTCCCAACAAACAGCTGGAAATGACTAGGGAAAGACTATTAAGCTGCAATGTGAGCTGATATACAAGATCAGGCTTGTTGTGGCACATTTATAAGGCTCAGTTACTCCTGATTGCTCAAAATAGATCAGAATCAACGCTGATACAGCAAATGTGTCTCTGAGTTGTTGAGTGGTTCTGTCCTTTCTGACCACCGCAGAGTCTTTACTTATAATTTACTGTAAGGGCAATAAAGGCACATAAGTGCTGCCAGTGGCAGCTGAAAAGAGGCTCTGTGTGACAGTGAAAGTGAAAGTACATCATCTTAAGGTGAAGTAAACCCCTTGACAAGGGGCTTGTTAGTTAAGTAAACTGAAAAGATTACAACACTGAATGATACTGACAGATGCTTTAAAAAAGCTAAAACATGCTCTCACTGGCCACAGCATTAGGTACACAATCCAATTTGATTTCTTTTCAAAGAAAATACAGAAATGTGCTCATTTATAACACTGTCTGAAAGGTACTCATAATTTAGTGCGTGTGATTGTTCTACTTGTTGTTTGCAGCGGTAATAAAGCACACTGCATCATAGTGAGAGGTAGTTCTCATGTGTTAGCCCGTCATGTAACTAAATTAGGTAGCAAACTCAATGGCAACATGTTCTATTACAGCAATTACAAGATGAACCATACAGGATAGTTAAACTAAGACCTTTGGTGGTGATGTTAATCAAACATAAGCATTTAAGAAAGGTAGGGTGTGTGATTTAGCTGACTGCATGGTATCTGTGCTCATTTTATTCACTGGCTCTGCCTAAGATTACTTGTTTAAACCTTAATGCACACAAATAATGTGTCACGAATAAAGAAGATATCAAGAATGTCTTAAACTGTGTTCTGCAGCTGCAATTCTATAAAGGCCTTGGAGAATTGCATCACGGTCATTCCTTTCCACTCTAGATGAGATTGGCATGCCTGAAACTAAACACCCCTGGTTTCTACAGCAAATCCGAACCATTCCAAGCAGAGAATGTGCAGCAAATGTTTAACAAGCGTCTGTATTTCCTGTTCTCCAGTCTGATTTTAACTGCCATCGCCACCACTTAGTAAACATAATAAGCAGAAGCAGAACAGTTGACAGCAACATGTTGCAAGTTGTACTCTTACTACAACACTTTTTAAACACAGCTAAAAAGTGCACAGAATATCACAAACATGAGGACGGGCCATGTAGCAGGGGTCAGACATTTCCATACTGATGCAAATTCTGAGTTCAATCCGGGTTCAACTGCCCTCCGAGTGGATTTAGCGGGGAGGGATGCTGCAAATATTCGCACATCACAATAAAGATGTAACATCCCTTACCGAAGTGGACCCGGAGGAGGACGCTATGTATACTTTGATCACCATGGTCAATCCCGGGTGCTGGCTCTTGCTCTTATGAAGGGAGGCTGATGTGCAGGATTTGCTGTGAAAGAGAAGAAAAAAAAACCCTAGCAAATTCTCAGGTTTGATCCTCTTTTACAGACAGACTGCATGCACAAACACTCGTGCTCTTGTGCACTGGATGGAGCTTTGCATTCCTCCTCCGCCTCTCCTAGCCTCCCCGCCCCTTAAAGTCCCTCGCGAGAGATTCCGGGCAGTGAGAAGTGCATAACCTCGAGTCGCAGGGAGACACGTAACTGCAGAACGGCAAATAATAAAAACTGGCGAGACTGTGCTCGGGTGTCTGCTTGTGGACGTCACCTCATTGCTGTATAGTATTTGCGTTATAACACATGCACACGACACGCGTATGTGTTAGACAGGGGAAAAAATGGCGAACGTATGAGTTGCAGTTCATAGAACACGCCCGGAATGAGATTTTGTTTTGTTTGGGTTTTTTGAGAGCGTGCACCACAAAAGCAGTGAGAGGCTAAGGCAGCCATGTTCAAGAGACGGGCTCAGTGGGCCCCCTGCAGGCGTCTGGAGCAGACGACGCACTCCTTCCCACTCAAACGAATTTGGGAAACCCGAAACAAAAACCCAAAAAAATGTGTCAGGGAGGAGAGGTGTGGGCGCCATATTGGTCTCAACACGAATGCAGTTCACGACAAAAGCGCCCACTGTCGCTGGATATTGGTTTTATTTGTTTTATGGAGAAAAAAAATCGGTGGATAAATCCGGCGTGGGGGCTTGAATAAGTCGGGTTTTCCACGAATTCCCCTCTCATTGAACAATCATGTCTACTACACATTCAGCCAACATGTCCTCGAATCCTTTCATTCTCATAGGCGTCCTCCCATCGCCCCCTGTAAGAAGCCATTCGTGCAGACCCGCTAACCATCACCGGCTCCAAAATTCCAAGTGTTCCGCAGCCCCAAATAGCACCACGCGATTGGCTGGCGCAGCTGTCAATCCAGCGCTTAGCCGCACCCCTCCCCCCATTCAACCACTCGCCTCTCTGTTTCTGTGTGTTTACTACACTGGCCAGCATAGGAGAGACACTCGTCTTCACATGCACTGAGAACAACTGATTTTAGTTGTGTTTGCGTTCAAACCTCCAAGAGATCAACATGCCCAGGAGAAAGGTGAGTAATCTAGAACAAATGAAAAATTCTTAGAGGGTTACCGAGTCCGCGAATGCAATGCAAATGCTTGAGAGACATTCCTCTGAGACATTATTTAATTATAACGCAATGTATAGTGTTCGGATGTCGTCGGTAATTTCCCCCCATAAAATAACTCTAATGAGGATTTTTTTCGTGTGTTGGAATGAATATTTTCCCGCGCCAATACGTCTAAAGAACGGCGCAAGCCGTCGCTGTCCGTTATGCAGCTCGAAGTCTGTGGCTCTCCATGCAGTTAAAGCACAAGCAGCAGCAGCCATGCTTTGCAGCGCTTGTGCACCTTCGTCGGCGAGCCAGCCGAGAACAAACGGCTCGTTTATCGCCGTTTGCCCGCCAAACCGCTTCAAAGTTGCGCCAGAAAATACTGCGGAGACTTTACTATGCGTTTCGGCCGCAAAATCCGACATTCGACGTCGCGTTTGGATAAAAATATATATTTTCTCTCTTTGTTCGTAGTCCCAAATGGCTGCGGTGACGCAGCTGTGCCTGCGGGAGGCGCCCGTGAGGCTTAGCGAAGTTCCTCCCCCCTCTCTGAGACTCCCGCGCCAGCTTTCAAATTTGAGCTGCATGCATTGAATGGGAGGCAGATATGGGGGAGTGAAAGGGACAAGCGCGGCCCCAGCCCTCCAAATGTGTCCCCAGTGGCTCACGTGCTCAACTTCTCGGAGCCCCTCTCGCCAACCACGCTTTGCCGCCATATATCGCAGCCCTAAATTGTTTAAAGCAGGTCTATTTGTCCAACTTTCATGTTATGGGATGATTTGAAAAAGTTTTCTCAACACCCCTATTGCTAATCATATTAAGTGCACAAGTTGTTTGGTGGCACTTTATTGTTCTTATAAATACTAATCAAGCATTTAATAAAGACATATTCATGTTTCCATGTTTAACTCTTGTTTTATGTTTTGCAGAGAGAAACAGAGGACAGGGATGAGGTAGGAGGATTTGAGAATGATAAATAGCACTTTATTTACAAATTCATCCAAATACACTTGAAATGTCATTTTGAATTTGTCACCTGCACACTGTTCCGAGTTTATTAAGCAACAAGCTTAAATTGATGTGTTCTGTTTCAGCCCCAGAGGAGATCGGCCCGGATCAGGTCATTAGAGGTCAGAGGACGCATACAGAAATAACATTTTTGCATCAAATAATATGGCTAATTAACATGTGATAAACAGCATTTAAGTATATACATGCATATAGCTGATCAGGTAAAATAGGAAGTTGTACATGTAAAAAAAAAATTTTTTTCTGAATTTGTGTCACTTTATCATTCACAAATAACACTGCAGTCTAAATAGGACATGCTTAAAACGGGTTGGTTAAAAAAAATAAAAAAACGTGGTTAAAAACAGCCTACCGTGAGTTAAAGCTTTATTTTTAACCCATCAGTTTTAAAGGTAATTTCCATTCATCTTAAAAAGTTGTAAATTGTATAATAATAGTTAAAGGGGCGACATCGAATCACATAAATAAACTAAGAAGTACAAAGCTGCCCCCTTTTCAAAAATAAAAAATAATCTAATCAAATATGATACACTTTTACATGCCGATAAAGATTGATGCACTATTATAAGACTATAGAAAGTTGCCAATGTAACTTGGTGCTTCGTGTTCTTTAAATACAAAATATTGTGAATAACAGGGTTTTATGTGTGTGTGCGCGCGCGCGTGCATGTTTACTGAAACTTCCATGCAGTGTTTATATTATTTGTGATTGTGCTGTTAGCAAAAAAGGATATTTTCAGATTCCATTCAAAAGCTCAGTCAAAAGTTTAGAAAACAGAACCAATGGTTATAACAGAAATATTATACGAGATACACATGCAGCTATCTTTAAGAGTTGAACAAATTTTCCATTTGTAATTGAAGGCAAAACAATGTATTTTCTCCAAACCCAAGGATGACAATAATTTTGAGCCATATCAGACAATATGTTAAGAGCAGCATTTCCAAATGTTTGTCATATCAGGCAAGGTCACTTAAAATAACTCAATTTTTGAACTATGTAGTTTTGAATTCAGAAGTATTAATAAAATTGTAAAATTTATGATTCAATATCACAATAGAATGAGCAACTGAGGTAGCAACTACTTTTAACAGGTTGTATCCCAGGACCTATAGTGCCTCTTAAAAATTCACAAAAAAAACTTGTACTTCCTTCCATGTCCGCAGAAGCCTGCCACATCTAAGGTGGAACCAAAGGTTAAGAAGGCAGCGAAGGTAGGAGAGGTCGGCCACGCGCACGGCCATCTCGCATTTTAACTCGAATGCAGCCAACGACTTGTTTTGCGGCCTTTTCCAGAAGGAGAAAGCCGTGAATGACAAGAAAGAAGACAAAAAGACCAAGAAGACAAAGGAAAACGCCGAGGCAGAGGCCAGTGAAGAAAACCACTCTGAGAACGGAGAGGCCAAGACCAATGAGGTGAGCTGATGCTCTGGCTGCTGACTCTGAAAGTCAAAACGATGGTGGCGACCATACTTTATACTGCATGCGTTCTGTGCCGCAGGTGGAGGAAGCCCCCGAGGAAGCCAAGGAGGAGGCCAAGTCAGAGTAGCAGCACTGCCCCAGCGTTCCTCCTCTACAACCGCTCCCCTTGAATCTCCCCTCTCAAGTCTCTCACATGGTTTCCCTCCAAGGCGTATTGTTAACAGAGGAATATTTTTATCAATGATTTTATAAGTATCAGTACAGATTTTTAGCACAAAAAGCAAAGCTGATTATGGAGCACCTTGCAGATTTGCAGGGGTCATATCAAGTGTCTGCAAGCAAGACAAAAACACTAAAATCTTTTTTAAACGGCATTTCGTGATTGTTCAAGCCTTGTTTGGTGTAGAAAGTGTCCCCTGCCCGATTGGCTCTGTCGTGGCTTGTGTATTCCTGTGTTTTTCCTCCCTCCGCCCCCTCTGCAGATTAGACCCTCCTCTACCGCAGTTCAGCTTCCTACCCATGTTTTATTAACGGTTCAGCCATGTCGTTGTGGCCATTTCCTTTTAGACCTCATAATGTGGAGTGAGTTCCCTTTTTGCTTGTGTCTCATGATCTTTCTTTTTCCTCATTGAAAATGTGTTTTTAAAAAGAATTAAGCGCGTTGCCCATAAGGAAGAGGAAGACAAACATGCAAAACATTCCTGAAACAGTGATGCCTACGACCTGTGTCCTAGACGATTGACCCTGCGCATGAAAAAACAGCTCCTGCGTCATCATGTCAGCTTTTTTAAACTGTTGGGTTTTTTTCTTCTTTTTTTTTTTTTTTATAGTTTCAATTTGGAAAGCACTCACAAACGCAGGTGTCTGGTCCCTCTCTTATGTTACGAAATTCTCTTAATAAAAATAAGTCCTGGGAATTTTCCTCAAAACATTGTGACTGTTTTTTGATTGCATATTTTAAAAAATATATAGTATCTCCCTCTGTAGAACCCATGCATTAGCTTTATGTAGCACTGGTTTGAATAGTCACACTGGTTGACTGAGTCTTAACTCCTCTAGTCTTTGCGCGTTCACTTACAACTCATGAATCTGTGGGAGTACCATGACCCAGATGCACTCTTATATTATTTCTATACCAATCTGGCTCCACATTTATCTCAGTCTCAGACCTACCTACATGCGACCGGAATCATGAAAGATGCATGGTGTTGTTAAGATAACCCACTCTTACATTTTGTGGCCTTGTTTGCAATCTACACCTAAACGTATGAGTCCTTCATGCATGATTGTTGTTAATTAACATTTTCATGGTGTTTTAACTATACGACGATATGATTTGCTATGATATGTTTAACTCTACAGCCTCAGTTCCCCCAGACCCCCCCCCCCCTCTCTCTCTCTCTGTCTCTCGCTCTCTCTCTCGTCAGGTCACAATTGCTGCAAATCCAGCCATGATTTCCGGATTGCAATACGTCATAATCGCTTTAGTTTGCTGCTCGTCGTCTATTTTGCGGAGCAGATGTCTCTCTGAGCTAGACAGAATTGTCATGGCCGTGCAATGGGCTCCATTTTGTCGACATATATCAAAGAGGGTGTTGTAGTTTTAGCTATCTGTCACTAGGTGGCGTCTTTGCCTCGCTGAAAAATCAAATGGAGGCCTTTGCTATTGAAAGTAAATTGGGCATTTCCCCATAAATAAATAAACTAATAAATAAATAAACTTGAATGTATCCATAATTTTCTGAACCGCTTACTTTTTTAATTACTTTTTCATACATTGATCAGACTCCTCCCTGAGTTTTCACCTTATAATGGTGAAGTGGTTTGTGTGTACCTTGATCCTAAGATCCCTGGGCTTTATGTCACTAGCGACGTCACCCGGGGTGTACAGATTCTAGGTGAAGAACCAGAGAAAGTATCAGAGATAAATCATCATAGGGGATGTCTGAGCGATCCCTTGCGATGAATAAAAAATTTCAGAGTCAGCAGGGCCATCCTGTGGAAGTAGGCCTATAGAGCGATTAAATGGCAAGTGCCTTGTGGCCAGGCCTGTGGCCATTACATGTCCCCCCACATAGCATTCACATGATGCCACACACACATAACCAACTGACCCGGCAGTTATGTTGCAGGTAGGTAAACACTTGCAGGTATAGGTCAGTGATCAAACCCAAAAGTTGAGGGGCTCACGTGTTTCTACTAATAGAAAGTTACTTCACAATAGTAAACAGGTGCCTTTCACGAATGGGCAAATAGGGTGGACATTGGGAAAAGAAGCTTCTTCGGAATACCCATTATCAGACTCAGAAACCCCAATGGTGAAGGAACAAAATGATTGAACGGAGAAGAAACTTGAGTTGCAGGGACGAATCGATAAGAATTCCAACCGACAAAATACATTAAAGTGTGTTCCGACCATTTTGTTTAAGGCACACATTATTCTAAGATTGTTAGAATACATTTTATTGTGATTTGATTGTGTTATAATATGACGATTTTCAATTTATTTACAACATACTTTCCACTTGTGGGTGGGGCCTAAGTGGCCTGCACCAGGCCACCCCAGGATCTACTGGGAACATCTGGAAGTGTGACCTTTCAACTCCCAGACCCTGGGAGAAATTTGACCACACCCTGTGAGTGTCATGTTCCTGCGTCACCTGACTTCCAGCCAAGCCCCAATCAAGTAATTGCCAGCACTTGCTACAGCTCGTTAGGTCCCCCTACTTAAACTCTGTGTATTCTGCCAGTGGTTGTCAGTTTGTCTGCTGACCCTGCCTGTGACACAACTGCTTTTTGTGCCTTGAATGAGCTCTGTTGCCACCTGCTTCCGTAAATTGACCGAAAGTTAAATCTGAGTGTGTCATGGCCTGCCGTTATCTCTATGCATAGTCGAGGTGGGTTGCTGCTCGCTTCCAGAAGCTGAGGCCAATTTTTCTATCTCTGGGGTTGTTCCCGGAGGAAGTTAACAAGCATTTAGGGGGCTAGGTTGTGGGGCAGTTTTGGTTGACACGTATGCCTCTACAACATAGCGTAGCGTGGTCATCGGGGACAATGCCTTTGGGATGGCAGATCAAATTGGTGGTCCAATTTATTTAAGATGCGGGACAGAAAGGTGTATTCCATGTGCAACCGACCCCCTGATACAAGCTGTTTTGGTATCTGTACAACCTATGTTAGAGTTTGCACTGTATTTTTAGCAGTAAGTTGAATTTTATTTCAGTGAGAGTTGGGGTCTACACCAAGGCTGACCTTTGTTACAAATTTTATTCATAACTATTATAACTACAGATGTGTGACAAGATGACAAGGCGCAGCTGAAGCGTTAAATGATTTTTGCAAACTGTGTGATGCTTTTGGTTTCATCAGTGATCTTCATTTTTTTAGTGGAATGGTTTGCAGCTGATGCTGTTACAGATATTCAGGCATCTGAAAAACATGTTTTCCGGATTTATTGCTGAATAAACCCTTCACAATTCCAAAGAAAGTTACTTCTAATATGAATCATCATTTTTTTTTATAGTTACAGTAGTGGGGGCGTATGTAATTGGGTTCTATGTTTTGGCTCAAAAGTGCACACAAGTCGGGTTGGCTATGGTGCTTACTGGATAACAACAAACTTAACAAAAATATATAATTACATTATCAAAGTCTACCCAGAGCAGCTTGATGATGTAATTTCCACTGAGTCAGGCCGTTCACTTTTTTCCTGTTCCGGCAGTGGCTGATGGTGTAGGGGTACATTTGCCTGACTTGTGTGCTGACATTGTGAGTTTGATTCCCCGCATATGAAGGTGAGTGTGTGTGTGTGTGTTCTTCTTCCTCTAGGCCACTGCTTCTCAATTATTTTCTGTTATGCCTCCCTAGGAAGAAAATGTAGTCTAAAATATTCTCTCCTCAGTGAGAGTTGGTGGGGGGATATTTTAGACTATTTAAAGTCTAAATAGTATAATTTGTCGATGAAATTGTAATAAGTTCAACTCTGCATAACATGTCATGGCTTTGTACAAGTTGACTAACTCAAAGTATCAATTTTCAGTTGGAGTAATGAACACTAGGTGACGATAATACACCTCAGACTGCGTTGACGAAAAGGAGGGGATCACTTTCTTGAGGTGGAAATAGACAACCTGAACATTCTCTGCATAGCAGGGTTAGGGAACTTTGGTCCCACTATAGCACAGGTGTCAAACTCAAAGCCCGGGGGCCAGATACGGCCCGCCACATCATTTTATGTGGCCCGCGAACACATATTTGCATCAAATTCATGTCATTACTAAAATTGCAAATGTCTTCACTTTCAAAAATCTTTTTAAACTAAATTTTCACTAGTCTGATTTGAAAACGAATTATTTGTCAGTTTGTTTTGTAGCTTACGTTGTATATGAGGCATTCATACATTTATTTGGGTTGACTGTCATAATGTCTCTCCGCAGGAAACTATGACTACAATGTGGCCCGTGAGAAAAATGAGTTTGATACCCCTGCAACTAGAGCCATATCTCGGCTGTTTTATATCCCTTCGTACTTCAACATGCCTGATTCAAATGTTCAGGATTGTTTCAGGTTTCCAGTGCGCTTACTGATGAACTAATTGCATTTTTTCTACAGTGCTACTTGGGGGACACCAAGACGGACCACACACTAGCTTACCAGATGTATGAAATAAATGCCTCTATAAATATGGACTAAATACATTCTCGTAATATATTTCATGTTTTCGTAACATATTTCTGAATGCATGCACTGTTTGAAAGCTCCACGAGCCTAACTTGAATTTTGTGAGTAAACTTACTGGGCGATGGTGGCAAAAGATGGACCTCAGCGCAGGGAAGCATGGAGGTAAAACCAAGGAGCATGAGGAATTTCAACATTTTATTGATCCACACCCCCAAGAAAAAAAAAAAGGTCCTGGGATGAATCAAAAATACTACATGAACTAACTCTTAAAAAATCCATATAAAGGTTCATTATCGCCATCTACCAGACTGGAATTTGGAACAGCAGAAAGACCGCAAATAAAATTGTTTAAATTACTATTAACTGATCCTTAAATTTGTTGCTGTAGTCCCAAGAATATTCACACTTCTGAAACCAAGCTTGTTTTCCTCTAGCACTGTCATTAATTTATACGCTCTCCACAATGACAGCATTTTACTTTCTCTGATTTTCCTTATTCATGGTCTCCTTCAAATCATCCACATATGCCTCCCTTCACATACTGCCAGCACGTAGCCAAGCCTTTGACACTTAAAGCATCATTGCTGTGGATTGGTAGGCTATATAAAATTTCACAATGTAGCACATATATATGCATTTCCTCTGGGAGTTTATCCTTCACAAAGGTGACCATTACTGACTGATACATCATGTCCCATCTCTAGTTGCCTCAAGGCGCCTGACCACTTACATTCCATATTGTTTTTTATTATTCTTAAAATCATCCACTGACACGATCACCGCAATACCCGAAATGACTCCCCTCACTGAAGGAACACTGCAACTTTTGACCATGGATTTGATTGTTTAATATATTATCACTCTGCACTTCTCCAGTTTTTCTAGATATTGCTTTAGTCAGTATTACCGGGTTGCACTCATCGAATGTAGCGCCCTCTTGCAAGAGTTTTACAACTACTACCTTCATCAACTATTCTGTTTGACCTAATGTCTCTCGGGTCACTGTCACTATCCCACTGTTTTGTTCCTTTCATTATTTTTCATTATTTGTTACTTTTTGCTGTATTCCATTCTCCATTCACCAGTCCATCTTCCATCATCTTGCTTCCTGATTCGTCTCTTCCCTCTGCCATCTCCTGTCCATTCATGGTTGTTTTTCTGTGTGTCATGCGATTAGCTGGTGACCAGTCCACACTGTGCTCAACCTTTCAGCCCAAGTCAGTTGGGACAGTCTCCTGCTATTCCTCAGACTCTAATGACAACAAGCAGGACAAAAAATAAATGTGAATTTTTATACGGAAACATTTATGTTTACTGAAGCAGATTTGTGATATACTGTAGACCAGGGGTCACCAAGTCTGGTCCTCAAGGGTGCCAATCCAGCCTTTAGGTGCTGCCCCACTACAACACATCTTGATTACCCCTGCTGTGGGTCTTGAACGCAACAAGTCTTTAAAGATTCTTAAAGTAAGATTTGTTTGCTGATACTTTTCTATTAATTAACATTATATTCACCCAGACAGTTCGATTGAGCGATCCTTATGCCAGAGGCTGTTTGTGTCATGTATTCTGAATTATCACTATTAACAGAGGGGAATATGTGCATTGATCAGACAGAGTCGCAGTGATAACACCTTTTTCTTTAGCACCTTTCTTCCACCTGCAAAGCCCTTGTGATATTTCACAGTTCCAACACATGCATCGATCACTCTGTTCCCGTTCTCCTTTGATCAACACTGTGACTTGTTAATGGATTTTCTAGAAGACCACACACAAACAGACACTGTTTGCCCTGTTGGTTTGTCTGTGGAAGTTTTTTACCCAAATTCAAGATAATCACATTGGCAATTTGCTCACCAAGCCTTGCATACCCATTCAACTCTTGGAATGGTGACTAAAATAGCCTTCATATTCTTTTTTCAAACATGTAAATGTCCTACTCTGTCATCCCACGCATTTTCAGCCTCAGCCTTCCCCACCCCCATGGTTCACTTAATTATTGGTCATGGCTTTGCACACAGGAGGAGGGGAGGGTGAGAGTGGGTGAGTTTGCACACCTCTGCGTAAAACATGAAGATGACCTTTCATGAGGAAGCGATTTAAATGATGTCCTGTCATCACCAGGGATACCAACGACTGAATGTGGATGAACATCTACTGTGGAAACAACGTCACAAATTAGTGCACATGGAGCCAGAAAAACACAATAGAAAAGAGGGCAGCGTCCCTGCATACAGAACCTTAGTGATACTTGAAACGAACAGTTGTTTATTGTCAGGGGTCTTCAATGTGCTTTACAAAGAGGGTCTTGTCAGATTGGCTTAGAATGTTTATGCTTAACTCTCTTGTTTATCCTAAGCCAAGCAGTGGAAGCAAAAAAGTGAGTGACTATACATAGGAAGGCAGGAAGAGGAAGGATGAGAGAAACAGGAGCTGAGCATTATGGATGGGAGCAAAACAAAAAGGGTACATATATGTTCTGTGGGAGAAAAGCTGGATGCAGATGGGAATCTTTTTATGTGCAGCAGGCAAGATGGAAATGAGTGGGGGAGTCTGTGACGTCAATCAGTGTCGGCAGAAACTCATACGCACGCACGCACGCACGCACGCACGCACGCACGCACGCACGCACGCACGCACGCACGCACACACACACACACACACACACACACACACACGGACACAAGCTCATGCACGCACGCACGCACGCACACACACACACACAAAGAAATTCCTCTTGTCATCGAGTCCAATGCAAAATGACTCTTGGGTCCAAACTACAGAAGTCCTCCATGTCACAAACTATTGGAACATCATTCCAAAGAAATCCAACTCGAATGCAACAGAAACACTTTTATACCAGTTTCACATTTAAGTTTCCTGCTCTCAGTTTCTCAGTCACTGAAGTGAATAGAGAGCGGAAGTGTAAATAACGTGTGTTGCACAAGCTAGACTTGTCATAGTTAATATTTTAAACCACAGACTCTGTTTCCCTGTAGTTGTGAGTACAGTGAAGAAGTTGTTCTTTTCTCACATAGATTTAACATGCAGTACTTTTAAATGCCAATGCCAGTGGCGGCTGGTCAATAGAAAGCACTTTGGTGGCACCCTGCCGCTCAGGTGCAAGACGCCTTGAATTGGAAAATGAAAATAAATAAATACTGAAAAGAAATATAGAAAGTACAGCCGAGCCTGGCATGACTGGCACCTGTTAAACTTTCACATTCTAGACATTTCTCAGGATATAATCTCAGCAAGATGCCCTTCAACGTTCGCATTATCTATTATTGATCAGCCGTTAAACATGCAACTCATTACTTGGACTGGGGGAATGTGTGGGGGGAGGTCAGGATTATTTCACAAATTCTGCTTTGATTTGCAAGGGTAAATTTCAAACACAAAGTGAGCTAACATTAAGACAACACAGGAGCAGGTGGGAAACCAGAACATGAATATGTTGGGACTCTCTGGAAGGATTTAGGTTACTCTAAAAAAGCAAAATGTGACACCTGCTTCAATGTAGTAACCCAGAATAAGAAAATGGACAAAGAATAATATGCAGAACAGCAAACACTTGCCTAACTAATTTATCCATCTATATTAGTCAAGAAATTATCTTTGCTAAATTATTCAAGATTTTTAGCATTGCTTCTATCCATGCTGAATGAGCACTGAGTCATAGCAGTCTTGGAGACTAATGTGTGGGTGGCACACAGTGGGCTAGTGGTGAGGGAGAAAAAAAAAAGGTCGAGGGTGAAAGTGGTGCAGGTTAAACTGGATGAAGCTCCAGTCATTTTTTTGCACATGGCAAAATACTATCAATGGTCAATAGTAAAGATAAATCTACCCTTTACCAGGCACCATAACCACGAACCTCGCACTACTACAATTTGAGTTGATTGTGAACAGCAAGTTCATTTTAAAGTGGAATGACATTTAAAAAATGACACTAACATGAAACTGCAGTATTAAAGGAAACCAAAAGAAATAAATAGTCTGGCATTTGTACTTTCAATTAATTGAGATGAACATTTACACTGTGAAACTTGCATGCTGTCATCCAATGATGCCAAATTTAACTATGAGATCTAAAGAGACTTGGACGGACGTGTGAGTAACACGCCCTGCCGTCAAACACGAATGAGGAGTCTCTGTAATATTGTGAAAATGCTTGTTGATGGTACACAAGTGGGCTGCCCATTAGGAAAATTGATGTGCACATTCTCAGTGTGTCTGTGCACATGCTCACCCGCGTGTGCGCGTGTCTATACTGCTCTGACATCACTGCTGCCGTCACTGCAGCCACTTCACGGTGACTCCCTTGTGACTGAAGGCCTGACAGCCTCCCACGCGTTCATCATCAACTCCTCTGTTCCGCCCACCTCTTGCTTTATCTCCCCATCTGCCCTCACACTCCTTGTCTTATTCTTACCTTCTCAACTCTATTTTCTCTTCTTGTCACCCGTCCACTATCTTGAGCCATTTATTTCACCAGCCTCTTTTTCTTTTGTTTCTTTTACCATCCACCCCCCCAACTCCCACCTCCATTTTCTGTGTGGGTCTTCCCTGTCCTACGTCACGCTCTCCTGCACCCAACGGGCTGTCTGTCCCTGTCTCTATGGAAACCCCGAGTGGACAAGAGTGGCACAGAGGTCTGTGAGATGCTGATACAGAGCCTTAAAGATCACACACGTCTTCTCTCTTCCAGAGAGACATGCAGTCTAGTGCAAGCCGACATTGGAATGAATAGATGGCGTGTGAAAGTACCAACCTGCGATCATCACTGAGCGCCTGAAGGCATTCTCGCCCTGTGCCCATAATACAATTTGTGGTTTGACACAGGAGGGAGTCAGCTGGCAGGGAGTTGCCTTCCTTTGTTGCAGTATTAGTGTCCTTGATTAGGTATATGATACGCTGCAAAAATTCCACTGGAAATTTTAAGAAAAAAAAAAAGTTCAACTGAGGAAAATAATACTTAAAATAAGCAAAATTATCTACCAACAAAACAAGAAAGGTATACTTGCTAAGATTTGGAAAAATAAGAAAATAATTCTAGGCCCATATCGACAGCAGTTTTGAAATTAGTATTTTTTTTAAACTTAAAACAAGTCATATAATATATTTAAAATAAGCAAATTCGACATATGAAACCACACTTGAGGTTCATTTGTTGTTGGACAGTCATCTTAAAGTGTTTGTTCTAAGCCTCATAGTAACTGAAACTAGCACATTTAGGGTGAATTTAAGAAATCTTACTTGAGATTTCACTTTTTACAGTGTAGCACCTCCTGATCAGAAACCATAGCCTCTTCCTTCTTTGCATATTGTTGAACCAGCTGTGCTATTGCGCTGACATACGTCAGCAGTACAAATCTGAAGAACAGGTGATTTGTGGTAAGAGGCCTCAGGCACAGCTTCATAGCTTTCGATTGTTTTCCATTGCACCATCATAATGTGGCTGTTATGCTTAGGTGGATCATTGCAGCACCAAATCATGTTTATAAAGACACATGAGCTATGCAATGTTGTGGAACAAAGTCAGTGGCAAACAGGAAAAGTGACTTTTTCTTTTTACCAGTTTGGCTGAGCTACATCTAAAATGATCTCTCTATTTCAACTTGTTTTTGTAGTTCCCCTTTATTTATTAAAATGTACATGAATAAATTACAACAAATTAGTACATTAAAGAAGACATCAAAACAGGCAGCAGCGACAGGAGTCAACAATTAAACATGGAAACTACAACCCAGGACCAAACCTACCCCACTAACAACCCAGTGGATTAAGATAAAGACTAATTTCTTTTAATGAGGCACTTGAGTTCCCTGCCCAACCATCTTTGGTCATAGGTTCTGTTGCTTTGCTTTAAATTAGATCCAAATTGTTATGGAATTAAATCATGTGGTTCGCGAGTGCTGTTTCATTGAAAGAGTCAGTCGCTTCAACCGCTTCAGCCACATGCTTAGAAGCTGACAACCTGTGTGGAGTAAAATAAATGGTCAAGTAAGTCACATGACTACATACAAGACCACACAAAAAAGAAATCCAGCACATTTTCTCACAGTTAACCTGAAAACAATGGATTGTATTCACACACAACATAGTGTAACCAAGATGCTGTACACAGTCTATTACAAGGGCATTGTGTACAAGCAGTAGGATGAGCGTTGAGTATTATTTTGGAAAGTCTTGTAAAAATATATCAATTTCTATTCATTTAAAAGCCTTTGCATTGTGTCATATATATCTGGTTGCTCATGCATTAACAGACTTCCCATAAATTTTACAATATGTGTGTAGTACATGCACGTAATTTGATTATAGCACTTCACAAACTGATGAATCCATCTTCATCGTCAAAATTTACTCTTCAATAAATGAAAGTTACATTAAACCGTCTTGGGAACATACATAGTCACACAGTATTTGGCAGTGAGAGAACAGTCCCATGTAGTCCATGCACAATACTATTCACAGGCAAGGTCCACATTCTAAACCAATGCAGTAAGAACACCACAGTAAGAACAGGAGAAGAACACATAGGAATTCCAAGGACTTGGAAGTACATTTTCATGTCCACAAAGGTCAGAAACTCATCTTTGGTCCCAGGTATGCCAAAGGGTTATGACTCATGGGTGCACAGCATTTTCAGAATTTTTTCACACCTCCCCCAAAATCATTACTAATATTCTTGTTTCAACTTTAGAGTACAAATGGAAGTATAGCGGGCGGCATAGTGACGCACTGATTAGGACGTCTGCCTCACAGTTCAGAGGTTGCGGGTTCGATTCCACCTCCGGCCCTCCCTGTGTGGAGTTTGCATGTTCTCCCCATGCCTGGGTTTTCTCCAGGCACTCCGGTTTCCTCCTATATCCCAAAAACATGCTTGGTAAGCCGATTGAGTACTCCAAATTGCCCGTAGGTGTTAGTGTGGATGGTTGTTTGTCTCTGTGTGCCTGGGATTGGGTGGCAACCAATTCAGGGTCTCCCCCGCCTACTGCATGATAATTGCTGGGATAGGCTCCAGCTTGCCTGCGACCACCGTGGGGAAAAGTGGTACAGAAAATGGATGGATGGATGGATGGATGGATGGATGGATGGATGGATGGATGGATGGATGGATGGATGGATGGATGGATGGATGGATGGATGGACGGATGGACGGATGGATGGATGGATGGATGGGAGGAAGGATGCAAGGATGGATGGAAGGAAGGATGGAAGTCCAGCCCTGTGCACTCAATTTAAGGTCTGTTTGCGGCCATACCGTATTTCCATTCTCCACATCTTAGGTCACGGCAGGCAGGTTTTTCCTTTGCTCTCTTTTGCTTGACTTGCATGTTTTCTTTGCAGTTAAACTAGTCCCGTTTGTGTTTGCATGTGCAAGGGGTATGGCTGGTAAAGGAGAGCTGATGCGCCTTGGGGTATGTAGTAGCTGCAGTAGCTGGGTTCCGTTAAATAGGGGTTGTTGTGCTCTGCAAGGTATGGCGCAGGCTGATAGAAACATGTGACCTGATCTGTGTTGGGGATAATGTTCTGCTCCCCAAGAACTTTCAGTGCGAGCACTGTGATCATGTTGAGAGTCTGGCGCCTTTCGTGGCCCATCAGGCACACCGTGCTGTCGTCAACCACGCGGCGAAGTGTCATTAGGTACTGGTACTTGCTTCTCTCCTCACCAATGAAGTGATTCTTCAAGTAAGAGAGGATCTTTCTCTGCTGCTCCTGCACATCAGGGAAATCAATGAAAAAGCGTGAGCACATGTAACGCTCCAGTGTCTTTATTTGAGTTTCACTGGCCGGTCGATAGTCCCTGACCAGTAGGTTGCTGTATTTCAACAAGCCGCCACCTCGAATCTCCTCAGGATTTCTCGTGGCGATTAAGCGGTAGCGCAGGTGATCCATGGCAACCTCAAAGTCACCGTACATGCTCTCGGCCAGAACCTCGACTGCAGGGACAGAGCCTGCCACCGGGGGAGCTGTGCTCTGTTCAGACGTGTCTGCAGTTGTTTTCTGGGGCTCTTTCTTTTCAGACCCCGAGCTCAGTACTTCATCTGTGTTTGGGGGGGCAGGTTCACTTGGGGCTGTGCACTGAGAGTGGGGCAGTGCATGTGAGGGTGCGCTTGGGAGTGTGATTGGATAGGAGACAGGCCCCGGAGTCAGCAAGGCGGGGACTTCGTGCAGGGCGGAGGGCGCGCCAATCTGTTCATCGCTGTCCGATTTGTCGATCAAAGACCCTGCCTGTGAGGATATCTGAAACACGGCATCCTCCGATTCTACCGGAGGAGTGAAGCAGAGGATGGGAGGGCTGAGGCATGGGGAAGGAGGAGTTAGGCAGACAGGGGGAGGGCTGAGGCTGAGCATAGGTGGGGTGAGGTAAGGAGGTGAGCTGATGCAGGACGATGTAGGGCTGAAGCCTCGGGACGGAGAGCTGTAACTAGTTGCAGAGCTGGCGGTGCGCAGCATCGAAGACGAGAGGCAGTGAGAGGGAGGAGTCAGGCATGGCGGAGGGCTGAGGCTTGGGGGCGATGGGGTGAAGCAGGGAGGCGAGAAACTGAGTGCAGGAGGCGGAAGACATGAAGCGAGGGGGGTGATACTGTGGGAGGAGGAAGGTGATTGGGGAGGGGTCTGTTCTTGCGGTAAGGTCTCTTCATTGCTGCCATTCGGCTTATCCAAGTAGTTTTCCTCTTCCTCATTGGTTTCAGCTTCTGAGGTACGTGCGGACTCTTGGGAATTTGAGCAAGATGTATCAATACATGAAACCAGTGAGTCCGGGCTGACGGGAGATTCTGTTTGTGTCGGTTGCAAAGCCGTCTTTCCAGCAGAAGACTTGCTTTGGTCAGCCGGTTGTCGTTTCTCCTCCTGGCTTTGAATATCTGTCACATGCAAACACTCTGTGATTAACTGAGAACAATCTGGATGCAGAGGTAGAATAGAAATGGAATCAGGGGTGGGATCCGGAGTGGAGAGGAAATTCCCATTTGATGGGGTAAGGTCACTGTTTGGATTGCTTTCAGGCTGAGGGATTGTTGTAATTGAAAGTGTAGCTTTTGTGGAGTCCGAACCAGGAGCCGTTTCAAGACTGGGCTCAAGTCTAAGCTTTCCATGAAGGTCAGGTTCAGGGCTTGAGGAAGAGTTTGAATCTAAACTGGAATCCATTAGCGAGTCACTCTCAAAGACTGGGTAAGGAACAGAGGTAACCTTCCTACACATCCTTCGTGGAGGTTTAGGGGATGAGTGCTTAAGCACCACCATATGAGCGCGTCTTTCTGAGACCTTACAAGAAGGAGAACTGAATGCTTTTTGGTCAAGGCCGGGAGCTGCAAGTGTGTCCTGAGTATCTGCCAATCTGTCGGGTATGCTGTGTGTTTCCAAGGTGCTGTCATGTGAAAGCGGTGAGGTGGAGATGGAAGAGAAACAGCCATCATTTTCTCCTGTTGATATCTGACATTTTTCGACATCTCGAATCTCTGCATCCATTAGCACGTCAATGAGGACTTTGTTTTCATTCTCTAAAGTGTCGTCTCCCCTCACTTGAGAACACGCGGCATTATCTGAGTTGTACAAACATCGTGTTTCATCTTTTACACACTCATCTAAATTCTTTGAGGTCTTTATGTTCGCAAATGAATCTTTGCTGTCACAGTTGTCTGTCGGTCTTACAGACTCTTGCTGTGCGGTCTCTGTCAGTCCCGTTTTCTCAATGACTACTTCCTGTTTCTGATTTAAAAGTATCAGTGCCAAGCGCTCTGAGCATTCAGTTAAATCTGAGGGCTGCGCTTCGTCTTTGAGTTTATACTCGGCCTCGTTGGTCTTTGCGGTCGGTTTCTCTCCTGCGATCACTCTTGAAGATGCCTTCCCAGGTAGTTTGGGTTCATTAAGGTTTTCTTGGTGCTCTTCCAGCTCCCTGGGTGCTTTATCTTTGTTAACAGCTCCCTGTGTACAGTGTTTTGTTGATTGCATTGTATTTTCACTTCCATGCATCTCATCTTTCTGTTCCGTGTTGGTACTGTCAGTCCCTTTCTCCGAAAGGGATCCAGTTTTAAATTTCAATTCTTCAGTTCTTTCAGCGCTACCCTGCTTATTAAGGAGAGAAGGAGCATCTTTACTCTCGACCTCTTGGTGCTTCAGCGTAACATTATGTTTGTGCTGCGACTCCTGCAGGTAGGACTCGAGAAGACGATCCAAAATGATTTGGAAGGAATCAACGCTGAACTCAAACTGCCTCCTGAGCATACTAACAAATTTGAGCTCCAGGTTTTTGCCGCTGTTGTTTGACAATGAGATGAGGCTCCAGCGGTCCTGCTCATTAAAGACTTTGACCATCTTCTGGACGTAGGCCTCTTTCATTGTTGCACTGCTGATCCTCTCTCGGTTGACCCCTGCCGGCAGGCAGTCCAGCAAGCAACCAAGCACCGACTCTTTGATCACCTGTGGTAAAATTGAAACACGTTGACAAGGACTAGAAATAATGACTGCAATATTGCTTGCGATATTAGGCTTTGTCTTCGGGTGTAATTCGCTTACAAATATTAAAACCAATTCACACTTGTTGGTGAAATAAATTGTGATGGAATTAGTTTAGATTTAAATTGTTTCTGTCAAAATGAAAAGAAAAAGAATCAATACTGCAGTCTGACAGAGTAACTGTGCTAAATGGAAATAATAGTACACGTTATTTGACTGGCTGTTTCTTTTATGTGGAGACATACCTGGAACTCCTCCTGAGTGGGCAGCTCCACCCCAAATATAATATCCAGGTCTTTGTAGCTCATTCTGTTGTCTTGGACCAGAACATGGCTTGCCGTGGAGCCATTTAGGCGCACGTCTCTGACTATGATGCCTTGCTTCCGCAGACTAGCCCGCACAGCAATGATGATGTCTCGAGGGCGGAGCTCCAGAGTTGGAAAGTTCCCACGGCCGTGGATGGGAACAATGTCTGACAAAACCTGATGGAGAACCGCCACTTGCTCAGGCTTCAGGCTGTGGAACCGCTGGCTGGGTTTGAGTTCAGACATGCTACTGCCTTAAAAGAGGGAAAAATAACCATGGTGAGAGGGTATTCATATTTAAACCAACAAATGTTTCACTCTCTCACACACGGATAGAGAAAGTGAGAGAGAGCCTCCCTGCCAGTCTGCTGTCTGCAAGTCACAGCTTGGCTGACAGCTTTTCCACGACGCCAATGTAGCTGCTGTGTTGACAAACTGACACGTGGTCATTTACAAAGCTTCTCCTTGCATAAATATGCCTCTCTGTCTGCTGCAACCTGATCGCAACAAATTAAGGAGAAGTGCTTCACTGGCATAATTGAATCTGGAAAGCATAATGTACTGTGCCGGCATCCAATAAAGCTCGGACTTTATTAAAATTCCTTCTTAGGCAGAAACATTATATGAATAAAGCATTTATTTGATATCTCTACTTAGCATACATGTTAATAAAAGCCAACATAAAAACTAATCATGCGCATTGGTTCTGACAGCTGCAGTATTTACCATTTGATTGTTTCCACGAGCATCGCAAGGGTTAAGCCCAATGAGTCACCGCCAGCCGACTTCATTAATCACACCGACGTCACACATTAGGGACACACATCTGTTTTCATGTCTGTGTGCACGCAGCAGTCATGTATGCATATTTTATAAATAATAATTTCTACAGGAAAACCAAGCTATCCTGTTATCCCTTTGAAAATGGAGCAAATTAGTTGAGGGTTTGAGATCAGATTGCTCCTTGTTTGCTAATACATGCAAACCTCAACAAATGCACTTACAATGTTGGTCCGTTGTGGCAAATTACCCACATTTTAAAATAACTGAAATTACATTTGTCTACATCTGTGTCATTAGACGCGATGTGTTCTTGTGTGCACATGTCAAGCGTTTCTGGGAACAAGTGCTTGACTTTGACTGCGAAAATGTGACATGTTGCAGCCTATTATGATCTACTATTTGCTTTCACCGACACTTGTCAGTTATTGCTAGAGCTGATTGCTGTGATTTGCCAATACTTGAAAGGCAAACACTGGGATACAAATGAACAATAATGGGTTGCGCTCTGACAGTCCTTTGTCAGACTTCAGAGTCTGTAACAACCACAAATACAGTAGACAGTCTTTACAACTCTTGTAAACCATCTTGCAGTTTTCATGAATAACCAGTTTCATTGAGTAAACAACACATACTTCATTCTCTAACTGTAAAAAACAAAATACAAAAACCTTCCGTCTGGTGAATAACACCAACAGAGGTAGTAATAAACATGGACCTTGATGTTGACACTGACCATAAAAACAATAAAACTACATATTTGGAAAGCAAAGAGCCATTGCAGCATCTCAGGATATACAGCTGGCTCTGTTGTCTCTCTCTCCCCTTTCACACTCTTCTGCAAACTTGCAACCCGAGTGACTCATCCAGGCGTAACAGCTCAGCTCACACATAATGCTCAGATTTGGTACACACAGAACTCAATTTAAAATAAAACACTGAGGAATAGTGTGCTCTCCACTTATCTTTACTGAAGCTCAAAGCACCGATTGCAGTTGATAATTACAATATGGCTAAAGTATTTTCTTGCCTTCCTTATTTTTTGGGAACCATAGTACAGGTGGTTACTCATGAATTAATACAATTATGCACGTTTCATAGTCCAATAACTACCTAGCACTAAAAGTGAGCTAGAGTTCTGCTTGGTTCAATTTGATCACGTCAGCTTTACTACTAATTAAAAGTGAGATGCCAGGGAATAGTAATTAAGGAAATGTCAGGATAAGGAGCTCTGTCACTTTTGGGGTTCAGGTTAACTTCACATCAATATGTTATTTAGCAGAGGTAAATGAAACAATCTCATAGTGCTGACTGGTCTTACCTGTTGCTGAGGCAGAGCGACTGGCTCTTGTTCTCGCAATGGGGATGAAACCTCCTGGAACCACTGCGATTCACGTCTAGATAGTCTGAGGATGTCTTGTTTTATTTCGAAGTCTTGACCACTGTTAGTGAGGCTCGCCGCTGCTGGTGCTGCTGCTGCTGCTGGTGCTGCTGTCTTTGCGTCTGCATGAGGC
The DNA here is from genome assembly GCF_024217435.2 of Syngnathus scovelli. NCBI lineage: Eukaryota > Metazoa > Chordata > Actinopteri > Syngnathiformes > Syngnathidae > Syngnathus > Syngnathus scovelli. The sequence continues at coordinate 17,984,850 of NC_090847.1, forward strand.
TCTGTCCCTGACCAGACTCCACTTCACCCGGGCGCTGTCCACGAGGCGCTTGGTGCTGAAATGACGACTCCACTCAGTCCTCGCGCTCTTCTTTTCTTCTCCGGGTGCCCGGAGCGTAACACAGTTTCCATGGCGACCTACCGTCATTCACTTATGGCTGGGGAGTAGACGTGTGTGTGTGCGCGCGCGCGTATGTGTGTGTGCGTGCATGCGTGCGTGTGTGTGTCTGTGCTCACGCGCAATGGAGCAGAAAGAGTTACACGCATTGAACGGGGGTCACAACAGTGGCAGGCGCCACCAAACATGTCTGAACTGAATTATATTTAGAACGAACGGGGTGTCGACGTAAATATACAAGTGTTTTTTTAAGCATATTATTATTATTGGAAAAAACAGTACAATCACAGTATATGCCGTCGCTGAGTTTGTGGCTCAACGTTTTCGAACAGAAAGGGCAGATGAACTCGTGATTTAGAAAACATTTCCCCCCTCGCCCACAGACAGAATGATATCCGGTGTCCACGCTGAGTATACAGCTATGAGTCATCCGCGCTCCCTTCCTTGACCCATCCGTTAATCCCATCCAACTCAGCCAGTGCAGTCGGCACACGGACCTTTCTCAGTCACAAATTGTTCTTCGTTTTTAAATCGTTATTTTCCTTTTATAACAGTATGACATTGGCCAAAAGCACCCAATGCCCTCTTGGTGTTTCCCTGTGTGTAAAAAAAGAAAGAAAAAGAAAGTGTGTCAGCAAACCGTGGGGAAGATATTTAATCTTGACTGCGTCACAAACACCTGACAAAACACATAAACATTGGGATAAATGGTGCGGACATTTGCGGAAAATGTCAAATTACTTCTTCACATGAGCAGAGGGTATAAATTACGTCACTAGAGTGCCTCACAACCTAGCGATTCCTCGTGCAAACTATTTTTAGCCTGCACCGAACTTGTTTGCTTCGGACACGCGCGCCTGTCTACTTTGAGAGCAGTCGTGACGTAGGAGGCGCGGTCACGCGATGCAAAATCGTGACCATTTGACGACGATGAGAGTGAGCCAGAGGCATACCGAGAGCAGCTTGTCTATGAAGATGACGCCGTTTCGGGAAGGTTCCTCCCTCGTCCCAGTGTTATATAGCGTTATTTGGGCTCTGTTTGCCAGTGCAGAAAACAAACGTTCTCTTCACTTTGATGCAAATGATGGGTAATCATGGTAGTCTTCATTTGATCGTTTTCCCAGGAACTTAGCAGCCAGTGCCAGTCTAGTCAGCATTGGTTATCCAATGTAACTACAGACTAACGAGCGTTTTGGGCACAGGTCGCAAAAGCGTTCACGCCTAAACACGAATAAGTACTGATGATTGTGTAAAATGAATAAATACATGAATGAATATGGCAACGGAATTATACGGATTAAATGTATAATCCGTGATGTAAACAGAAGCAGTGTGGGTAATGCAGTTCATGCTTTAAGAGTCCAAAAGTTCGGGTGAATTGACACAAAATACTAAATACAATGCAAAACCTCCTTGCGTGACAACAGAATAGTGATATACGAGCATCTAAAAAAGAAGCACGTTGTAGCGGATGCCTCATTTCATTTCATTTAATTCCACATACGGAAGCTAACATTCGCACACACACACAGGATGAGGATGAGCGCACTCGCATCATGACATTTTCACAATTAAACCCTTAATGGTAACACAATAATAAAACACATGACCTAGTTTGTTACAGTACTATTTTATATAGGAAAAGAAACAAGATTTCTACTCATATTTTATTTATTTATGTTGGGTGCATTCTACATTTTGATTGTGTTGATCGAATGACTACTTTTAATTTATGCATACTAGTGAAGTAAAACATGTTTTGGATACTTTAAATAACAACAACATTAGGAAGAACATTTTGTTTTCTTTAGCACAGTGTATTTCAAGCATTTCTTTTTTATCTATAGATATAGTTGAATTGTATGAGTGCAACTCTACACTGTGTATCGTTATTTGTTCCATTTTAAACTACATTAAACATTTTCAGAAAAAAAGGGGTAAGGCCACAGTATCTTCTTCAATTTAAGCTTGTAAAAAGACCCAAAGTAAAAATAAAAAAAATTAAAAAAAAGTGGACAGATATTTAATCACCATCACAACCATCGTATTTAATCACTGTTACTCAAAGTACACCAGCTCAGATTTATAGATTGTTTTACGTAGAGAGGAGCATAATATTAGAATCAACGCTGTACGTATTCGTAGCTTTTGTCAGGTAACGTTCAGTACATTTATCATGATTAAGTATGCTAATTGCACTATATGGAAAAATACATGATGGAGGTTAGAGGCAGAAGCAGGCTTCGTCTTTTAAAATCTCATTAAGAAGCAAAGCCCAATACGTACAAGCCAAGAAAGAAAGACAAGGTAAAAAGTGACACCCAGTGGACAAATGTGGAAATAACATTTGCTTTTCCATCGTCATCCAGTAATCGATATATTTTCATTCTTGTACATGTTATTGGAGTGTGGGAGGAAACTCCACTTTTGCATTGTCCTACTCCGCTATGAATCAGTTCAGACGGAATGTAACGACGTTTAGCATAAAAAAAAGTACAGCTCGTTTCTAATGCATTCGTTAAAGATGAAGTCATGATGAGCAATTATGAATTTATGGTGAATTAATAAATATTTGAAAGATTAGGAATAACTAATTTACAAATTGTTAGTTGACAATTTTTCCTGATGAGCAAGTATGAACTCATGATGAATTCATAATTTGCAACTATTGAAGAACTATAAATTATTAATTTGCAAATACTTAATAGCTTATGATTAACTTATGATTTAAATTTGTTTAAGAAATATCCATTACAAGTCAACTTTATAATGAATTAGCAAGAGATTAAGCTCAATGAACAATTATTAGGTCATTGAATTAATTAATAATTAATTACTGAATGGTTATGAATTAATAATTAGCAAGTGTTAAATAGTAATTGACTCAAACTTGACTAAGGAATATCCTTAACGTTTGTATTGCAAAAGATGAAGTCATGCTGAACAATTGTGAATTTGTGTTACAAAAAATATGTAACGAATTGACAATCAGGAGTTGATCATTTGCAAAAAGTGTGTGAGCATGTCATATGATCAGGTTTACTATACCATCAGAAACCATTGAACAAATAGCTACACGTAATTTTGTTCTCATCGTTTTAATATCATTCTGGCAAGGAAAATATTGAGGCTAGTATTCCATTCAGATCACTGATGTAGAAACATTCATGGCAGAGTGTTCAGAAGAATTGTGACGTGATTGGGGCAGTAATGCAAAGAATGGAAAATAAAGATGAATCCAGCGTGTCTTGGTTTAAGTGTCTCTCAGCAAACAACGAATAATTAACTATCGACAGAACCATCATCCCACTCACTACGGAAATATAACGCATGACCACTTTTAATTTAGTACAAAATTGCAGCTAGAAGACCATAATTCCAAAAACACAGTTGGCAGGTCACATGTCTTATTAAAGAGTTGGATATCAAAGAGCGTAGAGTGTGGTATAGGAAAACATTGAAGAGAAAACACCCGTTGCTTCCCAAAAAACACAATATTACAGTGTTAAAATAACTCCATGATGAAACGGGTCACAAATTTACTTGGCAAAGCCAAGTCTGAGTCAATAGCTCCCATTTTGAGGCTTCTCTCAGTAGGACTGTGGCACGGGGGAGAGCATGTATACTCCACACAAGAAGGCCAAATCTGGAATCGAACCCTGCACCTCTTAACTGTGAGGCAGACGTGCTAACCAGTGTTACACTGTGCCGCCTAAATGTCATTAGAATAAATATGTGGTAGCCTTAAGTTTAAACCATGTTAATATTCAAATTGTAAATTAAAAAGGAAGTTTTTACACCTTGGGTTGACTTTCGCTTTAGTGATAGTAACAGACAACACGGTCATCAAGTTGTGGTAAAAGTTTTGACACTTTAGAAAAGGGGATGCAACAGTATTCACAGTTGAGTTGTACACATGGAAATATAAATTGTAAATGCTAATACACTTTACATTTATTGGCATATCAACTTGAGAGTGGATCTGAAAAAAGGGTTATATTAAATACCACAAATTAATTACCCACTAATAAGGCCCTTGTGAAGAGCTGAGCTATGATGACATTGAATGCTCATAAACATATGCCAGTTCATGTTAGTGCGTTTTGCAATGGCGGGACAAACCAGGTATGAGAAATCACATCTTTTGGTCATGCATTCTTATGATTAGCAATACATATTTCCTTGTCATGAGTTAATCATATGTTGGTATTTGCAAATTATTCATTCATAATGCTTCAATAGTTGCAAATTGATAATTCATTATGAGTTAATTTTCCATTACAACTTCACGTTTTGCCAATGCATTCAGAAATTATTAAGTAACAAATTGCAAACTATGTCATCCTATTCTTTTTAAATGTACCAATTCGTAATTCAACATGAATTCATAAATGCTTATTATGACTTCTTAATAATGCATTACCAATTATTAACATTAGCCAATGTCTTTGGAAAGGTCTTTCTTAGCACTCACTCTACAGCTGTATTTCTAAAGAATGCAGATGGACATGAGTCTTCCTTTTTCCATTGTACCCCTCCTCCTCTACTCTGCCAACAGGGAACAGATGAGAGGTCAAAGGTGTCACCTGTAGAGGAAGCGGCCTTCTGCTGCTCGCATGCCATTGCCTTATTACACACATACGTAATTCACCACATCTCAGGGGGGAGGCGAGACTCAGATGGGAGCCATTACAGGTGCTATCAAAGCAGGCACAAATATCTATACATGAACACACTCGCTGCTCCGTGGTCGATGCGAGTCCTCTGGAGTGACACTCAGCCACCTTTGACCCTTTTTTTGTCCTTCCTAATTATCATCAGCTCACACTTAACTGCATCTACAATCATCATCAGTGGCCCCAAACTGAAACAAATCTCCATTTTGCCATTTAGGCACTTTGATGCGTCAGGTGACTGTGGTGAATTTGCACGCACACACAGACACACACACACACACACACACACACACACACACACACACACACACACACACACACACACACACACACACACACACACACACACACACACACACACAATTCTTTTAATCCTCAAGAGTTATGCCTATTTTCCCAGGGACCGACGTATTCCAGGAGCTGTCAATCATTTTTTTGGGGGTAGGGGGTGGATTGGTTAAGATTCTGTTAAAAAAAAAATGAAAATCATTTGCGTTTTAGTTCAAAATTAATTTGTGCTGGAGACAGACAGCATCTCTTCAAACATTGTACTGGCCTCTGTGACTAAAGTATATTTGTGACGTGCTGTTACTACTGTAAAGGTCACACCGAAGTTAATAATTATAGGTAATTATAAATAATGCAAATATAAAGCGGATAACCTGATCCTTGAAACTACACTGAAAATATAGTGTTAAATGATCAGGGACGGGGTTGAGAGCAGAATGGCAGTGTTGCATTAGCACCACTTAGTAATACTGTAAAATAACATTTAAAATAATCTAAGATGTAACGTTGTTAAAACGAGGTGTCACCTATTTCGACCCTGATTAATGTCTATTTGAAATTGTAACCACACCCTTGGAGAATGACCAAAGTTGACTGGTTAGACTCGAGAGAATTTGTGCCCCATTGCTGTCTCGTATGAGCTCTCTGAATTGGACATATACATTTAAAAAAAAAAAGTCCAATAACGGAGTGATAAAATTATTTTTTCTTAACTTGAAACGCACGACACATAACAAGATCTCTTTCTGTCTCGCTTAATTGGTCAGAAAATTATTTTTTTGTGATAAATAATTTATCGTTGTCGGTCTAGCTTTGCCAGCATCTCATAATGGCAAACAGAACAAGTAATAATATTTTAAATAGATTGCAGAAAGTTTATAATTGACACGTGTGACCACTTTGGTGAAAACCTTTTTTGGTGCTTTGCCCTGAGATTTTTTTTTTACTTCATTTCAAATGTGCCTTGGCTCAATAAAAATTGGGAAACGCCGCACTATGGTACATGTTAACTTTATGTCGTTTATGATACACCTTTTCGGCATGAAGGTAAAACAGACTCTTATTTTGTCCTCTCCTTGTCACCTATTGTCAGCCCAGCCTCCAATTTGAAATATCCAATTATACGTGAAGGGTCAGGTCAAACACAGGAAGCTGACCTGATTGGTTCGACTCAGGTATTGATGGGCATGTGAGACAAATCGGCTGCTATCGCCGCTGCATATAAGAGTGTGTCTAATCGTTTCAGCTCAAGGGTTTCCCGTTTCCAGTCACCTCTTGACCACTGCTTCCTGTCAGGAGTGTTAAGTCTGCTTTTAATTAATTTTACTGTCTTGTGCACACTCACACACGCGCCAGGACATCTAGCCCCATCCGTCGTTGTTCCCCAGCTCATGCTTCATTAAGATTCAACAACTTCTGCTTGCAACCTTGGACACTGTCACACACATACTCCTGATCATCCTGCCACCCATTCCATTCCTTCACCCTTTTAACCCCTCACTTGACCGTCACCTCACCCCTTCACCTGCTCGTATACCTCTTGCCAAGAAAACAGCCCACGTGAACCTTGAGTCTTCATAGAATCTCTGGTCATGTCAGAATGAGCATAATTGCATTTTCTGCACATTTTCTTAATCTGTATTGTATTATCATAGGTTTACTCAAACAACCGCGGTGGCCTCAAGCGGAATAAAACAAATGACTCATTGTGGTGGAGTTCTAAATTCAGTACAGATACATGCAAAATTATATGTATATATATATATATATATATATATATATATATATATATATATATATATATATATATATATATATATAGACACATGCTATATTTGTGTATGTGTGTATGTGTGTGTATATATAGATCTCTCTCTCATTTTCAGTTTTTTTTTTCATAACTGCATTACTACTTTTGTGTTCCCATAATTCACATTTCACCTGCTAATCATCAGTTCTGACTAGATGTATAGCTGGTTGGGTTGCTTGAATCAGATTAGATACACTCACACTGAATTGACATGTTGACATGAATGGCATTCTACCACCAGTGGAAAGGTGTCGTGGAGTGTGTGTGTGTTGGTGTGATCCATATGGTAAAGCACTCAGCAGGTCAGCTGTTAGTCACACTCCCGCGTCTCAAATTGAATTAGCGTTGACAACACACAGCATCGGGCGTGTGTGTGTGTGAGTGTGTGTGTGTGTGTGTGTTACTAGCTGTTGGCAGGCTGTCTGTCTTAGTGTGAAACAGAAGATAGAGAGAGAGAGAGAGAGACCTTTTCCCTGAAATCAATTAGTGAGTGTCTATAGTCATGGGGGTGTGTTGGACACATCCTGTAGAGGGCAGCGCAGACAGACAGCACCATCTGCAGCAGAAGGGAGTTGGACCCTGGACTTACTTGAAAGAGCCGGGACAGTGGAAAAAGGAGAGGTGTCCTGCCAACATTAAATCACGCTTTCCTTGCCACCACATATACTTCACCCCATCGTCTAACCTGCCATTTGATATGTCACACAGAAAGAACCATTCTTGTTCAATCTGAACCCTGTTCCTTTCAGTTCCCGGAGTGATAATCTGTCATACTCAGGAAGCCAAAAGAGGGCCTGATGATTTATCCATGATAGGCTAAAGGAATATCTTTGGTCTTCTATGAAACTTGATTTATGGGGTTTGAATTCAATGAAAGTCATCCTGGAGAGGGTGTCCATCTCTCTGTTTCACACATAAATACTCTCGACCGCGTCACACATAAACGCTCCTGTCTCACAGTGTGTAAGAACGATGTGACAGACACTGGAAGAACACACAAACAACTTGTGTGACCCGAATTGCAAAGCAACTCACCAAATACACCAATCTTGCAGGAGCGGACAAAGTACGTACATTCTACATTGTCCTCCTTCTATATGCCTAGTCTCTATTCTGTACTTTCCCACTCTTTTTTTCACACCCCATTTCCTCCAATAGAACACCAAAAGAGCAGCGCTCCCAATTTCGTTGTATACCTGTTGTACAATGACAATCTATTCTATTCTATTCTATTCTATTCTATTCTATTCTATTCTATTCTATTCTATTCTATTCTATTCTATTCTATTCTATTCTATTCTATTCCACTGGCGCAGTCCCTTTTTGACCTAGTGTTGGGTTAGCTGTATCACCCAGTCTGGGTTATTTTTAAGAGTGAGCATGTTTTAACCCTCCAATTCTATGAGTGGTTCACATCTACGTACATCCTCATTTGTCTTCTGTAAACAGCCGATTATGATACCTTTACTCCTTCCACCTGAAGCTTGTTGCTGATGACACTAAGCATTATGGTCTTTCTCTGTAGCTCCCCAAATTTTTTGGGGCATGCTGCTCTTTTATTGTTTACGCATTTGCCATCTGTTGCTTAGTATGCCAGTGGCTCTTTTCTTCAAGACATTCCAAACAGATTGACTTTTTTTCACGGCATCTGATTGATTTTTCCATCTACCTCAACTTCACCATTGCTTGTTTTCCACTCGTGCACGGTTTTCATGTTGGTTACAAAATAAAGTTCACTTTCTCAAGTGCATGTGGACACACACACATGTGCAAACCAGGTGCGGGGACACGTGTTTAAAGTGCTTGTCCTAGAATCATTTAACCTCTGCTCCTGTAAGACAGAGGCCCGTCAGGGGGCACATGCCAATGCACTTCTCTTTACACACACACACACACACACACACACGCACACGCCACACACACAAACACACACACACACATACACGCAGCATGCTTGCGGACATTCCACTCGGAGCAGGCGCACACCCTGCTCCTTCAACATGCAGAATTCTACTTCTGCCATTGCTACGTTGAGCGTCCGCTAAGAGCACTAATGAAGATGTCCGAGTCCGTGATGAGCGTACACCAGCTGCACAATATAACAACTCAAAAGACAGTGCCCTCCATGGTAAGCGGAGCAGAAGCAAGAGAGTCTCAGTATCTTACATCTATTTGATTGGTGTCTCGAAGAGCTCTTAATAACTGTTAAACTGCCCTTGCTTTTCACATTACTCACTTAGAGTAATTCAATTTCAGCCACAGCTGCTTTCACTCGAAACTTTACAGCTGAGGTCAGTCACGTTCAATAATTTGACCCAATAAATAACAAGCTTTTATTAAGTTTGTAGAGAAAATAGCATCCAGTGTAAACAAGACTCATAGAGCCAAATACAAGGCAGGCTGAAGGGCATGTGTAAATCCATGTGCTTGCCAGACACTAAACAGCAGCTATTATTAGAAGATAACTTGCATGCATGTGGCGTGTGTCAGCCAAGTGTATGTTAATCTAATGAAGGCAGAGTATATTTACACTTCCCCACTGGCATCTCCCCTTTCAGGATGCCATTTCACATGATTGGAAGCAAATGACTTCTGGGTCAAATTTCACTCCCTTCACTCCTTGTCAATCAGACTAGACCGTTTGTTGTTATAAAGATGAATCAGTAGAGTTTTCTTATTGTTTTAGGCACCACCTTCAAGAATATTATGTTGACATGATAGTAAACAAATTAACCAAACAGGTTGATTCAAATGCTCTTTATTTGTTGCAGAGTGTTGAAATGAAAGAAAATCAATGCCAGAATGCACAATTGATGTTAACAATTACCTGTCTTAAAAAGAAAATGAGAGTAAACAAAGGAACAGCTTAAATTTCCAAGATACCGTGTTCCCATTAAGTTCTTTTATTGACAGAATTCATTAAATCACACAAGAGAAGAGGAATTATAGTTGTGAAAGAAAAATGTCCAAATATGACCGTCAATACTGAAGCCTAAGCAGGTGCTCACAGTGTGTGTGTGTGTGTGTGTTGTGTGCAGGCATGCACATGTGTGCACGTGTTATTACTCCATGTTTTGGAGGCAGGTGCAAAGTTCTGCTCTCCCAGTATGAAAGCAATTTGTCTAATTGAAAAATCAAGAATTAGTTGGGAGTTGAAACTGATTGTCCAGCGTAGGCAAACATGGAAATGGTTGACAGTATCAAATAGCAGCCCAGATTACATGTGACTGCAGACAAAGGGAAGGCTGTTTGATAGCAACGCACCTGACCACTCGCTCAAACACGGGCAATCCCCTGGCTGAATTCTTCAATTAACTTCTTCCTGCTATTTCCACGTCCAGAAAGCATTAGCTCACCGTCATGCTCAGCCATGACAAGGTAATTGCTGTTTGGCTATGAGCGTTTGTCGGGAAACAGGTCATTTCCCCTGCTTTAGCCAAATCGAGATGCCCTCGAGGGAGGGGTGTGTGCCTTAAAACCAATCTGGACGTCTCAGACTTTCTCCATATCTTGTTCTGAAAATATTTGAAAGTGTCAGAAGAATTACTTTACTGGCCATTATGGAATCGCCATAGTAATAACGACAAGAATGACAACACAGCTGTTATAAAGGAGCCAGTGCTTGTTTAAATAGTCTTCTAAAATTAGAGTACCCTATGTCATTTCCTTGCTTTTCTGATTTGTCCTGTAATTAGTTCAGGGTTTTGTTCTAATTGGACTATTTTTCAGCAAGATCCCCATGTACAGTGCCATGAAAAAGTTTTTTGTCCTCTTCTCAAAAATGCTCCCCCACTTTGATGTTTAAGATATCAAACAAATTTAAGTTTAAAAAATGTCACAGCACACCACCAGACATAAATGTCACAAATAAAGGCATATGTACTTTCTCCCATTTATTATAAGACCATTCATTTGTTCTGTCTGCCTGTGTCAAAGGTAATCAAACAAACACATTGTTATGAATAAATTAGTTTTTTGCCCAATAAGTGAAATTTGCTTGTTTCTACTGGTTCACTGAAATAGTTCTCATGGCACACAAATGTGCCCTGGCACACTGGTTAAAAATAACTTTTTCAAGTCACGGGTGTCAAACTCAACACCCGGGAGAGAGCAAGATCCGGCCCACCACATCAATTTATGTGGCCCATGAAAGCGAAACAAGCGTGTCAACCTTCGTGAAGCTTGCTATAATATGTAGGTCTACCAAAATTCCAAATTACCATCTGCCTCTTCAAAACTCATTATCCATCAGTTTGTTGTGTATTGTATATGTATATATGAGGAGGCGATTAAAAATTTCTATGGTTTAATTCAAAACAGCAGTTTGGCCCGCAACAAAAAATGAGTTGACACCCCTGTTTTAAGCCACAAGTTGACTTGGTACTGTTCCTTTCCTTGACCTGCTGCAGAATCTAAGTTCTCTTCAACCAGAAATTTTGCCCGTCTCGTCCTCATTGAGGGATGTGAGTGAGGCCAGTAGTTCATTTGATGTTGTCCTGAGTTCCTTTGTGACCTCCTGGGTGAGTTATTGCTGTGTGCTTAGGTCCATGCTATTTCAATTTGTGGGTCGTGGTTCTCACCATGGTTTGTGAATTGGAAGTTCTTGTGACTTTTGTCAAAAGTTTTAGGAATGTCTTTGTCACCCTTTCTAGACTGATAGTATTTCTTTGGATCAAGGTATTTTATCGTAGGTTTTTACACAAAAGTTGTCAAAGGTTTGAGGAATGTCTTTGTCGCCCTTTCTAGAATGATAGCATTTCTTTGGATCAAGGTATTTTATTGTAGCTTTTTGTGCAATTTAAGTGATTTTATTGATTGACTGTAGTTAATCAGTCTTTGGTGTAACATATTAAAATAAGTCCAGCGCTGGATTTTTCAGTAATTCACCAGTAGAAAATCCTTTAAAAAATGCTTAAAATTTACATTTTTGAATGGTGGTGCAGTGGTCCTATATAAATCTAATGGTATACATATGTAGCATATGTAATTAGTATAGCATAGACTAATGTGTCGGGCAGATCATTTCTCTGGTTAATTAGAGTGAACAGGTGTAAAGTTTTGTTTTTGAATTCATATAGTGAGGAGAGATTTCTTTAAGATTTGGTGTTCCGTTGCTTTATGTTTGTCCGTTTGTTTGGTTGTTCGTTTGTTTTTGTTGTTGGGCATCACAGTTATAGTGTTCAATCTTCTTTTTAAATAAAAATAATCCCTTCAGTGACAGCTCTGTCTTGACTCCTTCTGATGTTCGGTCTTTGGTCTGTTTTTTTTTCCCCCCCGAGTGCTGTACATCACTTTGCTTTGGCTTGTTACTCTCCTTGAGCTGGAGACGGTCAAAGACGGTGGTTGGCGGCCAGATGCCAAGAAGGTTGCTGCAGAAGGGCCTCTGTGTTGTCTTCGGCTAGTTTGGTGTGTTGGGATATAGTTGCGAGTTGAGGGTTCAAGGGGAAGCTATAACGGTAAACACAATATGGGCCAACACTTTCTGACAGATGAGGCATTAAAGAAGAAGCGGCTCTTTGAGGGCTGAGAGGGCTGGGGAAGGGTATTAAGCATGGGGGGCTTGATCGAGAGAGATCTGGATCTCGACAGTTGGGAAGTTTCTTTCCCTGCAGCATAGAGAAGAGTGGGGGGTCTTTTAGTGGAGACACTGGCGGCAGGCATCTGAATCTGTCTGCTCCCATGGCGGAGAAGGCTCTGCTGGCCAATGAGGGGCTGGTCGAAGTTTTTCCGTAGTAAGGCAATGCAAGAGTGTGAAGAGCAGTGTCCTGGCAGGAGAGCGAAAGAAGGGATGATGAAGATGAGAAGGGCAGGAGACTCTTCCGCGGGGAAGCGGTGCCGGTTGGGGACCCTAAGCTCCCTGTTGACAGGTGCCAAACAACGTGAATAAAAACAGCCTTGAAGGACAGACCAGAAGAAATCATTTAAGCTGCAGTCATGGGTACCTTGTAGCTGAATGGCAAATGGCTTGAAGTCCAAGCTGAGTGGGGACCTCCAAGGGTAAGACTCCAGTAAACCATCCAACACTCCCCTATCCACACAAAGACAAACACATAAAAGCTATAGAAATAGGGGAAATCCTAATACCAGGTATTTAAATGTTAGCTGTGGGAGGTGTGACATTCTGCAGTGCCCATGCCAACTTTATTTAAGGCTTTTATGTAGTGTCACGTTTCGGCGCTTCAGCTTAACGCCTCTCTTGGGCCCAGTAGTGGAGTCTTTTCTGCAGCTATAACACGTGTTGATGTTATGTGAGGCTTGCTGTACCTATTTCTTCCTGGATCCCTGAAGCCCTTGGCAAACGGGTTCCTGTCAATCTTCAGTTTTGTGATCTTGCCCAGACATGAAGAGAAGATGTGTTAGTTTGAATAAATTGTAGTTAAGCAACAAGATCAGTATTACAGCAACATACTAAGTGGCGGAGTACGCCGACTGATGGACAACATCTCCCACCAGCCCCCAGAGGGATCTGTCGTTTTATATATGGTTCTCAGGGATATTTTTTTTCACCGCCTTAATAGGCTCTGGACCCTAACTGGCCACCCCGCTCTTTAGTTTCTGTAATAATATCAAACCGATCGTAAAAGTGAATCCTGGTGGCGGACGTTTGTTACTGAAGGAAAATAACCAAGATCAGGGTCGACTCCACTGCACAGGGACACACACGCCAACACACACACTCCCGATGAGCAAACGGCGCCACTGAAATCCAGGACATTTTATGATGTTACGACATGGACGTGGGCCTCATGACCTTCAAGATCTGCAGATTAAAACTTGGTAAGGTCAGATAAACCAGAGCTGTTGACTGAATCAGCACTATAATCACTGGACATCTGCTTTTGGAATATATTTGGCATGGGTAGGACGGGGATTTTTTTTTTTTTTTCAAATTGTTAGTCAAACTGGGTTGCATAAAACTTTTCTATTTAATTACTCTGCAGACCATTTGAGCACACAATTGAATCTAGCTGTTTCAGCGAGTGTTACCTGTTGATTTTGATAGGCTGTGACGGTGGTGAACTCGGTTTCTGGGAAGGAGAAGCTGAACACTCCCTCAGCCGGCAACGACTGGATCTGGGACAAATCCATCCTCGGGTCATGCTGGATGATGTGCACGCGTGGCTTGTACTTATGCATGGACTGTAGAATTATCTGGATCAAAAGAAGGTGCTATCATACAGTAGCTTTGATTTCTGTAACTTAAACACAACATGGAAATGAGAACATGCAGATCTTATAGTATACTTATGGTATAACAATGTTTCAAAAAATAGCGGAAAAAATACACCTCCTTTCTGAGTAGTTAGTGATGTAGATTTAGAAATGGAAATGAGGCAAATAGAAAAGTGAAGGAAGACAGACAACTTGATTTATCATAACAGAAAAAGCAAAATCATTCATCAACATTCAACTCTGTTAAAGAGTACGACAACAGTCATTTGCTTAGACAAGTATTGCTGATTGTCAACCCATACGGCAAACTTTGCTTCAAATAATAAATTCATGTGGAAGTTAAAAATCCTCTGAGAATATATAAAGTTGACTATTTTGTTGGCCATTTAAGTTGGTCAAATTCCCAAACTGCAGTCCTACCAAAGAAAATAATAAATTTGGAGCTTATTCAGGGCTCTGATCATTTTAGGACAATAGTTTTAAAATTAAGAACAATGTTGTGTTTATGATTTCGAGTTTGAAAATTTAAAAGTTAAATTAAAAATCTAAAAACCAATAAATAATAAATTGATTAATTAAATTTCTAATTGAAAATGAAACATCTAACTTCCACTGTAACAAGTCTTCAAGTTAAATCATTACACATACGGAAATTTCCACAAATTGCATTTGTTTGATTGTTGTATAATTTTGAAGTCCTACCAGTTGCCTAATTCTTTCTTTGCTCATTTATTGTTGTCTTGAGATGTAATTTTGTATTAGAATTCAAAATCAATGAATTTGCTTTTTTTTTTTTTAATCCTTCATTAAGGAGCCACACATTAAAAAAGGAGAGACCAAAGTTGTTCTTAATTAAGAAAATATAAGGAACCGTCCTCTGGCCATTCCGGCCGTCAACACAAAAATCAACGTATTGAATTGGTCAACATAAAATCTCAATACTAATGAAATGAAATATATTCTTTTAAATGAAGGGTTGCAATGACGTGTTACTTTCTACAACTAATATATCTTCCTGACTGTTTTTTTTTTAGATTAATTAGGTAAGAATTGGCTAATTAAGATCATGTGGAAAAAAAAACCCTCTTTCTTTTGCTGTTTTGATTTCAAATATTAGAGGGTGGTTAAGAATCCCAAATTTTAGTCTCTGCCCATAAAGTACACAAAAAAAGAAACCAAACTTAGACTCATTTCTATAAGAGCCAGTAGGTTGTTTCCTAGATCTCTGTGTTGTTTGGGTCACAGTTTACTTACATGTCCCTTGTCGTCCATCTCGTTGTTGGTGAGTTTTACTCGGTCAAAACTGATCACCTGACGCATCCACGTCTCGCCCGCGCACGGTGAATCCGCGTGCACATAGAGCCTTGGTGAGATGCAAGAATGGTCTGTGTTTCCAGCCACCATCCACTGCGAGCTGTGGTAAACATACCTAGGGGGTGTATATCATTATTTTATATTCATATCTAATTCTATAGAAACACATTTAAGATTGCCATGTCGAAGTACTGAATTGTTGCGAGAGACTATTTTTTCTTTGCGGTGACTGTCTCTAATATAACATCGATTTCTTTAATGTACTTGCATGCATGCATTAATATATGAAAAAAAATTAACATACTTTTTTCCTCACGCGCACGCGTGCGCACGCGCGCGCACAAAGATACCCACTCGCAATTTGAACAGTTAATAATATATCGTCAAATATAAACACACACACCTATAACGTTTAGAGTCTACGGGCATGATGTCCATTGCGATGTAATACTGCTGGCATGGGTCCAGATTCCGCACTTTGACGCGAACGGATGGAAACATTCTCCTGGTGTGAGGGAAAAATGCAATATGCAATTATACATACATACTATATACATATACACGCACACACATACATACACACTTTTCTTCTTTTCGCTCTGGGTGTTACGACCAAAATTCAGATCAAACGTTCAGGTCGGGGGCCCTGTGTGGGACATCAGCACTCCCCAGATTTATGACCTGTTTTCTCGGTAATTAAATTAACGGAACCCAGGTTTCAGTTAGGTAAGGCTTTAACTCATTTCAGCGGAAATAAAAGTATAGAGAACTGTATAGATGACGTTCGTATTGTAGACTATACTGACTATAGTTCGAATATGCATTTGATAAAATAAAATAACAAATAAATAAATAATTAAAAGTGAGTGAATTTGAAATTAAATTTAATATGACCTGAAATTAAATTTAATATGACCTGAAATTAAATGTAATATGACCTCAACCCATAGGCCTTATCCATTTTCAAAAGACAGCTGTGATTTACTAAACGACTTGCACCATCAATTTATATAGGCTATATTTGCGTTATGCTCGTTAAATTCTGTTTCAAACTCGATAGAATTACGCATTAAACCTGCAAATTATTTCTTGTGATCACTTGACGCCATTTGGTGTGACTCGTCAATTACTCCCCCCCCCCCTCCCTTTTCCCTTTTTATTTTTAAGCAGACGCACTGTTCAATATATTACCAGAGAAATTGTTACATATTGTATTCTAATTGTTTTGGGGTTCATGTCTCTAACGTGTTGACATATCAATTATGGGAAGTAGTGTAGGTTTGTGCACGTGCTTTCTTATAGGCCAATGACTTTTTATTTATCAAAAGCTGATTACCTTCCAGCTTTGGTGATGATCATTTCGGTGCCGATCTCAAAGAATCTCTTCCAGAGCTCTGAGCCCTGCAGCTCAACAAGCACCTCTCTCTGCGGAGTGCATTCATTCTCTTTGGGCTTGCTCGATAACACGGCCGATTCGGCCTCCGTGATCTGAAAATCCTCTTTATGGGTCTGGGTGAGCGGGCACTCAGTCGATCCTGCAAGCGAAACCATTTTCTCCTTTATCACGCGTTTTGCTGTTTAGGCTACTTGACAACTATTTTTGTAATGCCATTAACAGTTAGGAAAGTTTATTTAAAAGTTTTACCTTTTTGAAAAAAATAGTCCTATTTCAATTTTAGTTAAATCATTTTAGAAAAATCCATTCTAAATTTTGCATGTTCCTCACCAGAGAAGATGCTCGCGTCAGTGTCGGTGTGTCCACGTGAACTTGAAACGTGTTCCTCCGACGCTTTCATCCTCTTGCAGGGCTTCCCCACCAGCGCTTCGACGGAAAAGGCGTGCGCTTTGGAGCTGAGACCTTGCATTTTGGCGGACGACATCCGTCGAGGTTTGTCCAAACCTTGACTTTGCACCCAGCGGCTTTTCGTATCCCGATTCATTCAGGAGCCATATAGCAGAACCTTGGCACCGCAAGGAGCTGCTGTCCCCTTTTGCTTTGGTTCCTTGGCGCTTGGTAATTAATCCGATTCCTTTCCATGTGTTCGTCAAGATGTTCCCCTACATCCAAGTGAGTCCCTGATTGTTGACACGCCTCCCCTTGCTCACTACATTATCCCCTTCACCACTTCATTCGTTTCAGAGGTACCCTTTTCCTCTCCCTTCGTGCGTCACAGAGGAGAGAGGGAGGGGAGATCCAGCGCGCGTTCCTCCTACTGCGTTTCAAATTATTATTCAGTCTTCTCAATTAAGATAAATGGAAAATCACGAATTATGGGCATCATATGAATTTCATCATGCAATTACATTTGGGAAATCTTTCCAAAGTCCAACAATCCCCCAATGGGCTAATATTTAATTTATTCTCACGTTGATTTTGTATTTTTTATTTCTCTTGAATAATACTGTAATTGAAAGCGAATTTAAATACTATATAAATCGCTTCAAATCAAACCAGTTATTCTCTTCCGTGAAGGCGTGCGCAGTTTTTGGTATCGCAAAGGTTTGTTTTTTTAGCAGACTATTTTGAAGCCGCAGTCATGAGTGCGTTTCGTTGAATGAATTTTCCCGATGTATTTTATTTTGCCTAATCATATTTAATGTTTCCCCGTTGCTTTTAAGGCGCATATGCATAAATAAAGAGACCATTTTGGTGCGCTAATGGTTAATTAGAGGTACAAATATTTTCGTCTGTTTATTCAGACCATCTGGAAGGTGAAATAGCCCCCCCATTTCTTTTGAAGCAAACATTTCCTATATATTAATTTGAAAACTTTCTTCCAAGTCGCCTCTTGTGCTCGTTTTTGTCGTGTAAAGTTTGGATTCATTTTTCCCCCCTCTTTGGCGGCGACCGGTGATTTTGTGTGCCAGTCTGGTTCTCATAAATGCGGAGATCAGATGAAGTTTGGCGCACTAGGGGAACTGGGCCGTAATGACAGCTCGGGATTATTACATTACTGCTCGACATGAAATAGATCCGCTTTACACAAATAAAAGTCGGCGCGGGCACTATTTAAAATGTTTTAAATCACAAGATATAATTGCTCTGAGGAGAAAACAAATGAGCGCTGTGTTTACAGCACGGTTGGTTTGGTTAGAGATGGAAATCTCTGACAACAGCCGGGAAATGGAGAACTATGACCAACAGAAATCACATGTTCTCTGTCATCATAACCCTGTTTCGGACCGCAGCTTGGATTTATGTTTATTCTCTCAAGTTTGTCATTTACTTTCAAAGTGCATCCCAATAAACCTGCGGTCTATACGGGAAACGTGCAAGTAGAAATAACTTTGCACATGCCCTTCATGAACAAAGAGCCTATACGACAAATTGCCTGTAGCTCATATTTTGGGGAGATATTGTCTTCTAAACGGGCCATTGTGAGATTACTTAGTGTCAGTTGAATGATTCATCACAGACAGGAAGATTATTGCGGGTTTTTTATGATTCTCGATTCAGCACCAATCTGAATTTGTCGCATTCAGGGATGCTTGGGGGCACATGTTTCCTCTTATTACGCACAACAAAGTGGGGAAGCATGAGACTCAAATCTAATTTAACATGGGCCACAGGTTGTCATTAATGCTGAAGTGACTTAAAGAGCAATACGCTCACTATTCGTTTTGCATCGTCAAACCGATGAGTAGCAACTCATCAGTTTTACACACTGTGTAAATCAGCATGCCAGAATGGTTATTGCGTTAAACACGTGTCCCCTGATATAAATTAAAGGAGTTACACAAGTAATTCTTTACATTGAATTTTATACGTCATGAGCAAATGAATTGTTTGTACCTCGTAAGTGGTGTTTAGTGATTTCTTAATGCTTTGCTGTGATTTGCAATATTTTAGGGCAGTGGTCCCCCAACCCCCGGACTACGGACCGGTACCGGATCAAGAAAGAATAAATAACTTGCATTATTTTACACCTCGGTGATGTGTACAATAGGTTACTCTTGTTATGTTGTTGGCACGATGTTATGAGGATGCTGCAAGTAAAGTTGCATAAAATACACAGTGGATTCACGTTTATTATTATATGATACTGTGGTGTTCGCATACAGAATTTCCCTATGGAATGGGTGTGTAGGGATAGTGGTGTTTGTGGTAACGTACTTCTATTGTTCTTCTGCTATATGATTTCCTGGAAAGACAGTACGATGACATCTAGGATTATGGTTGTGATTGTTGTTTTGCGGAAATAGGATTTTAGTTTAAGCGCGGACGATTTTTGCAAAGAAAACAATGTGCAATCTGTGATTATTTGATTTATTGATGCTTTCGACATTTGATTCTGATTTTCTAGAATCGTTTTTAGAAGTTTTCTCTGCAAAAATTGTGACGTCATCAAACACCGGATTTAGGTTTCAGAGGGGACTCAAGCTACCACTATACAATATAGCAACTACATTATTGATCTTACTCTTGGATTGATTGACTACTTCAGAAGTTCATATTCTCTTCAGCCCTACAGAAAACCCTGAATGTGTCTTTGCATTCGCTGCAAAGATGTTTGTATAAATATCAACATACTCACTCAATCTAATGAGCTCCAATACAAGAACTTTATCAGATATACTTTTTACAACTGTACTCACCCTTGAATCACAGTGCTATTATGTCCATCCATCCATCCATCCATCCATCCATCCATCCATCCATCCATCCATCCATCCATCCATCCATCCATCCATCCATCCATCCATCCATCCATCCATCCATCCATCCATCCATCCATCCATCCATCCATCCATCCATCCATCCATCCATCCATCCATCCATCCATCCATCCATCCATCCATTTTCTATACCGCTTGTCCCCACGGGGGTTGCGGGCGTGCTGTAGCCTATCCCAGCTGATTTCAGGCAGTAGGTGGGGACACCTTGAACTGGTTGCCAGCCAATCACAGGGCACACATAGATGAACAACCATTCATTCTTTAAATCACACCGACGGACAATTTGGAGTGGTCAATCGGCCTACCATGATTTATGACCTCTACACAGTGAGGTGGACGTACTAACTAGTTGACCACCACGTCGCCCAAAGTGGTTTAATACAATTGATTTTATTTCCAGTTTGTAGATTATTCCATTTCCAGTGAGCTCTCAACATTCATATTTTAGCAGTCTCAATGGGCTGTTCTGAAGAGTTAGTTCGGGATAAGATCCAACTATAAAGGTGTAAAAAAGTATCAAAAGTTAAATTTGTAACAAAATTGCGGGTGTCTTTTTTGTCTATACGGTTTCCTTTGAGTGTTGTTACGAGAATGAATTTACTTGATTCACTTGGCTATAATGCACTTGCGTGTCTCTGCTTATGAACTGCTGCCCAGCAGTAATCACAAGCAAACTGGCACCCACAGCAGGCATCTTTCTCCACTTTTAGCGAGCACATGCACACCAAAATAAAGCGTGAATGTGAGTGTATAAACAGGCGTGTCTGTCTGTTGCTAAGTGCTGAGTGGATGTGACGGGACCTCCTGATGGTTTGTTTTAACTTAGGTCCTGATGCTGAGCTGTTAGTATGTGTTTGTGTGTCGGCGAGTGTGAGGGTTATTCTGGGCATGGGCTGCCGGAGCGGATGCCCGCTCGCTGCCAAATGTCAAACTTCCAGCAGCCATCAGCTGTAAAATATGCGGAGTGTTTGAGTGTGCATGTACACTTAGTATATTGTGGCAATAATGACACATATGTCTGTGTTGAACATAAAGTTTCTGACTTTCTCCTATTCCTTTTTGAACACGTGATCTATGCCCAAGTATGATAAAAATACATAATATATAGATATAATAATAATAATACACGTGTATATATATATACACGTGTGTGTCTGTGTGTGTGTGCGTGCGTGCGGGCGTGCGTATGTTTATGGGTTCAGATGCAATCAATCAATTCATCACTTCGAACTCATCTGGTGCACACTTAATATGCTGTTCTCATTGTTTTCAACAGCTGTTCCTTCAGCCAACATATTCAGTGTTTGTTATTCACTCTGGCACTCAGTCATTTTGAGACAGTATGCCAAAACCTCCAGAGTAGATTTGGAAGAATGATGAAATCAAGACGAGAATGCATGCAGTAAAAGCTTGCTACATGACTGATTAGGGTGACAAATTCTTCTGACCTTGGCATTTCATCAGTTGCATGCATGTGTGTAATGTCCCATCTGTAACTCATAAGCTCCCTCCTATCCCTTCCTTGCTGATCCAGCTGTCTGCACAATTTCTTGACACAATGCAGCAGTACTACAGTAATGGGGGAGTTAGTGTAAGCTGTTGTCATTTGGTGCACACAGTGGTTCATTGACCCTTGATTTTCTGTGAAAAATTGTCAAATGCTCAGGCCTATTAACCTCTTACTTGAGGAAAAATCTTCTTGACTGCTGCGTAATTATAAAGAAATCAGCAGGAACTAAATATAAAAAACTTCCTGCTTTGTTGACGTTTTAGTATATTTTGGAGTGTGTTGGTGAAAATGTTTGCCCATGCATCCTTAAGTCATGGAATCTGGACGCAAGTAACAACATGACTCCAAAGCGTTTGATAGTCTGCATACTTTATATTAAAATGTTGCGTGCATTACAATTGCTGTTTCTTCTTTTCCTTGATTCCCCATTGTCTCGGGAAATTATTGTTTTCTGGTCGCACCTGCTTTGACATATGTTTGCCTAAAAAAATATTTAACAATGTATTATTTGTTTTAGCTGGTTAATGTAAGTGGTGTGCATCCCAGTGTTTTCATAATTTTATTGTTGCTGGATCTTTGGCAATAAATATGAGTTCTTGTCAACATGACAAATGTTTTAGAACCGCAGCATAGTGTATCATTCAATATCCAGTGAGCCATGAAAAAAAAGCACAAGGTTTCCGTTACTTCAATTGAGCAATCACTTTTTTTTGGTCTTTCAACCACATGGAAATATTAAATGCCTGCCATAGTCTTTTAATATGACTATGCTGTTTTTACTTTTTAGCTCTTTGAAGACTCTTCAGATTTATGGTTTAGTTTAATTTTGGGAGCTTGACCAAGAATTGCAGTAGTCATCCTCCCTAGAGACTGAGCTTGTGATGTATACTTTAATGTACAACCTCTGTGCTCCAACGACAGGCTTGTGGGCTGGCTAGCCTTGTACTACCTTTCCCCTTCCCACACTTTGGAGAGATTTAATGGCTCATATGCCAGGGCAACCAGCCTTTTACTGGTTGTGTGTGTCTGCCTCTCCTTGGCTGAAGGAATAAGGAGTGACGAGGGTAAGAGGAAAAGAGAAGAAGAACCTCTCTGCCAAGGCGCAGGCGCTTCTCTCACCGCAAGTGTGTTGTGAATTATCATAACCCTCTTTTGTCTCTTTTTCCTAAGCCTTTTCTTTGGCCTTGCTCACCCTCCCCTCACCCTATTTAGACACATGGAGATCAGCGTCCGTCCACAACAGTTTCTCATCCTAATCCTCGCTGCATGTTTTTCTCTTTTGTTTGGATTGCTAATTATTTTTAAAGAAAATGGCTTTTCTCTCTCTTTTCCCCTTTCTGACTGCATGGCACTAACTATGTGGTAAACGATTGTGGTTCAAAGAAACGAAAACAGACGTAATTGGTAATGAAAGTCAGACTCGGCATCTCACTCGAGAGGCTCCTTGTTCTCGGCTCCCGCTGGTGAAGGCTAAGACGGTCTGTTTTGTCAACTCGGACTCTAATGCAAAAGGGCACAAGGATCCACAAGGCTTTGGCAAGTTGGGAATAGATCCCTGGGAATGTGTGTAACTACCAGGACTTCCTTCCAGATGAATGTGAGTGGGTGGAAAAGCAATTCAGAGTGTTAGAGTGTAATTTTCTAATATCATAATGTAAGGATAGTACAATCTATGATGTTTGGGTGAAGTAGTAATTCCCAACAAGGCTGCCATCGTAATGTAAACACACTGTTAGCAGACTGAAGCGGGATTTCAAAGAGCTATTATTCATACACGCTTAGCAGACATAGTGATAATTTAGGAGGAAATCCATTGTTTTTGTGTGTGGTAGGAAGTTGTTGTCGAACGTACTGTCACATACGTCTTGGTATGTTTTTCTACCACTGAGGGCAATAATTCGGCACACTTTTTTTTATTGTAGCATCACCGCAGTGGAGGGAAATTATTTTTAGATTGCTCTGATAAATGATGGGTTTCATATATCTCCATGTGGCTGGGTGGAGAAGTGAAAATTTAGGAGAATAGAAAGCCAGTGGAGCCACAAACTCTTTCAAAACAACATGTGAAAAATCAGCAGTTCTTCGACAGTTAGCTTGTCATTTTTATTTGACTCTTCAAATGGTCACAGCGGTTGTCTTTCAGGCCTGGCCTGCTTGGATTGGCTTTTGGCAGCAAGACGCAGGCCTGGCCCCGGTTAGCACACTTATTATCATCATCACCATACACTGTAATTCTCATGTCAATCATAGCTGGGAGCAAAGCAGACCCGAGGTGAGATGAGCTGCTTAGAAGGGGCCACTGTCTGAGGTGAAGGGCTGGGAGGGGCAGGGGCTGCCCTCTGAATACTTCCAGCAGGCCCTAATCAAAACTTTCATTGCTGGGTCTCTCTAAAATGGGATTATAGGGTATGATTTGTTTGATACAGGGACACTCTGAGCTGAGTCTGAGCTGGAATGGGTGTTGTGCAAGTATGAGTGACCTCTAACGAAAGGTTGAACTGTCAAAAAGTGGAAAGTCTGGGTTACAATTTAGATGGTGTGGACTAAGCATAGAAAGGGAATTGGGAAATACCAACCATATAGAAAGAATTTGTCAGAGTTTTTGAGCGAGCAGTATCAGTTTTCAGGGAACCATATCTGGTGACTTAAAATTATGGCAATATAAACGTGATTTTTTTTGCATTCAATTAGTAAAATTGTTATCATATTTTAAAAGAAGGTCTTCTCGAAGATTTTTTTCATTCAAAGGTATTTTGATGAGTGCCTTATAAGATAGATAGATAGATAGATAGATAGATAGATAGATAGATAGATAGATAGATAGATAGATAGATAGATAGATAGATAGATAGATAGATAGATAGATAGATAGATAGATAGATAGATAGATAGATAGATAGATAGAACGATCGATCGATCGATCGATCGATCGTTCAATCCGTGTGTTTCTGTATCTAACTGCTGGCGCCTGAATTTCCCCCCGGGATCGATGAAGTATCTATCTATCGACGTATATTAGACTGAATGGTGTTAAAGGCGCTAGAGAAATCCAGCAAAGTAATCCTTACAGCACCTTAGCCCTTGTCCAGGTGAGCGAGAGAGCGATGCAGCATGTAGGTAACAGCATCCTTCCTGCACCCCTACCTTCTCCTGATACGTAAATTGTAGAGGGTCGAGAGCATGTCGTACCTGAAGCCTGAGGTGGTGAAACAGCAATCGCTCCAAAGTCTTCATCACAGTCAGCGCAACTGGCATGAAGTTATTCAGCTCTGGGGTTGTGGTTTCTTTGTGACGCGGACAAAGCACAATGTCTTCCACACTCATTGTTAGACTCAGGTTGAAGATGCATTGTAGCGGGTCACCTAGCTCCAGAGCGCAGGCCTTCAGCAGACGAGGAGATACATTTGAATTTATTTGTGTCCACATTCTCGTTGCGTATAGCTTAAAGTACTTCTGATTCTTGATAGCCGTTGAGGAGATACTTTAAATTAGAGATTAAAGAAACGTTAATTTGAACAAAAGCATGCTATTTCAATCAAAAGCACAGTTGTTGCCCTTTTTGCCAAAGCACAGTGGAATAGAAACTCTCTAATACTCTGACACACTCACACATGCGCAAACACACACACACACACACACACACACGCACACATACAGGCATGCATGCATACACAGCTTGCCTGCCCACATGTGGTTTGTATCCATGATGACTGAATGCCTTGTGGTTTGCGCTCTATCAGGACTTTAAAAAATGATTTATGTATTAGTGGCTCCCGCCTTTATTTAGTTAATGAACCTCTCTGTCAGTGTTAATAAAGAGATGCACTATCAGTCTGGAAACACTGCACACACTAATGGATTACTGTCATGCTAAACAATAACATATCCTCCAAAGGATGCTGGTAGTGTTAATGTTCTGTTATTTTGGAGTAAAGACATGAAATAAACTGGTAAACCTTTCTTTTGAGTCAAACTAACGCTTAGGCCCCCTCCATTAATCACATTACATAAAATGTTGCCTGTCTGAAGATGAAAATGAGGAATTGAAGAATTGAAGATGGGAATGAAAAGAGCGACACACGACCACTCTGGCAGTAAACTGCGTTTATGTGACATCATTTTGTCTCCTGGATCCAATCAGGCCATCCACCGACCACTAATGGCACATGATAGATTAATGACTGGAGAGAGAAGAGAGAGAGAGAGAGAGAGAGAGAGAGAGAGAGAGAGAGAGAGAGAGAGAGAGAGAGAGAGAGAGAGAGAGAGAGAGAGAGAGAGTGTGTGTCTATCCGTGTGTGACTGTTGACTGTGTGTCGGTGTGTCTGTGGGGGTCCATAGAAGGTCTGTAATCAAACTGCTTGCAAATTAGCGCTCCATAACTACATCCTGACCAGGTCTTAGACTTCTGAAAGGCAGGAAAGTCCTCACAGACAATCAAGCAAGCACATGTGTACACATACCGCATGCACAAGCAGGCTATCACTTTCTTTCATCGCATCATAATTGTCCTTTTTTGTAAAATATTGAATTTTGACCTGGTGAGAAATAACTGTGGTGGTAAAGATGTCACATAAATGTAGTCGCACATGCATTGGAATGCTTTATCAAGGAAATTCTTTTTGAAGTTGTTTTGGGCCACATCTGTGTCATGTGTGTTGTGTGGTCTTTTAATAGTAATATTTGAAATAATACTAATACAACCACTTGATAGTAGTTAATAATAATAATAATAATTATTATTATTATTCTATTGTACTATTATTTTTATATTATTATTATTTATATTATTATTATATACATACTTACATATGTACGTACGTATGTCTGTCCGTCCATCCGTCCATCCATCCATCCATCCATCCATCCATCCATCCATCCATCCATCCATCCATCCATCCATCCATCCATCCATCCATCCATCCATCCATCCATCCATCCATCCATCCATCCAATCCATCCATCCATCCATCCATCCATCCACCCAATCATACATGTACATACATACATACATACATACATACATACATACATACATACATACATACATACATACATACATACATACATACATACATACATACATACATACATACATACATACATAGCCAACAAACAAACAATTAAATTTTCTTTACATGTACTGAATTATCATGTAATTAACTAAACTCATTTGTCGCCATGTGACATGGCAAATTTTCAGAAGTTCGACTCTTCCCTTGCTTGATTGCATGAAACTGGACAGGTCAACATGTTTCCTTTACGGATTTGCTCATTTCCTGAGTCTCAACTAGCTTATAGCCGTATCTCGACTTTTTGTGAAGCGCCACGTGTGCTGGCTATTCACTCATTTGAGACTAATTTAGGAACGACTTCACACAAACATCCAGAAAGCCGCTGTAACTGAATCCTGATCTGCGTGCTGACATCCTGCCCTCCCGACCACCAGCACCAGTACTCCTTCAATGTGGGACTACGTATTACGTTTCCCTAAGGGGTGTCAAGCATTGAGGATAAAACTTAAAGTAGAAGACATGCAGGGCTATTCAAGAGCGAAGGTAGCTTTAGAAGCCGATACTTACAGGAAAGACTCATTTGTCACCCTTGTCTGAGAGCCATATGTGACAACCCAGACTCCGTATGTGCGGTATGGATCATATAAGAGTGATACAGGGAGGTTTGTCTTTGAAGGAGCATCACTATTCGGCACCACATGTGGATAAAGATCCGTTCCCCCTCCGAGTCTCCTGCTCTCAGCAACCACAGCATCTCCTCCAAAAAAACACATGGACCTTATAGTGGTTCCACATGAAGAAATGTCAGCCATTTTATTAAGCAGAAAGCAGTCCTGAACAATTTGGCCCATGCTAATCTTTTAGTATGTTCTTGTGTCTTCATCTGACACATTCAGGCTCACATGTCTAATAATAAAACAGATGCTGGATGTGTGTGCGTGTGAGCGTGCGTGTTTGTTTGCGTGGTGAGTGATGTCATGGGCAATATCATCATCTTTTTTCACACATAGCAGCAGAGTTTTGTGGTTTGCTGACCAAGCACGCATGGAGCTTTTGTGTGTGCTGCTGCATACACATGCAAAACCAGATGTCTGTATGATGTGAATTTAATTATTTTTAGTGGACATTTCCTACATGTCACAGGGAATTGTTGGCATTCTGTACACAATTATGATGTCCACTGCATTGTGTGCACAAAAATGTAAATATTTTGGGTTTGGTCTGAAGAGGATACAAAATCTACCTAAAATGTCAGGTAGATTGATGGGGAGTGTAATCTGCTGTTAATTAGCCGAAAACTCCTTCAAGCACCAGACAGTGTCTGGTCTTGTCACTTCTCTGTCACTCCCTTCCATCCTTCTTCCATTTTCTCATCAATTCAACCACCTTTTCTTCTTGCCTTCCTCTGTTGTGTGGGGTGCTGACAAGCCATCAGGATTAAACTGTAAGAGGATACACACATAAAGATAGTCGGTCTGATTTTAATTAAATTGTAAGAGGACACACGCATAAAGATAGTTGGTCTGATTTTGATTTAAATCCCTCTCTGCTCACACTTAAATAAACAAATCTGATTTGATCTAATGAGCAATTTGACCCCACCCAAGCTGCTTGAGAAACGGGTCGGCCGATAGTTGTTAATGTTAAAAATGTTCTATCAATTCAAAGATCCTGTTTGTTGAGGTCAATAACAAGGACATCTCAACCATAGACTCCGTGATTTTGAAGGAACTAATTTAACCCTTGTGTACGTACACGTGTATAATTTCAACATCTTAATCATGGAATCCATAGCAGTGACATCTTTGCTATCGCCCACAACCTTAAAGTGGACATCAACCCACAAATTGTCTCTACAATAATATGTTGTGTGTGCCCTCACTAATCTAATCACGGCATTCTGATTAATATTGCATTTGTGGAATATAAATTGAGGAGCAAAACTTACACATTTTTATGCCTGCCAGACAGCGGCAATTTTGCCGCTTGCTGTCGGCTGAAAATGACATCATCAGCTTCAGAAAACTGGTGAGCCATGAGCGGTTGTGACCTGAGACTGGCAACTGTGTTTTCCTTTTCAGTCGACAGCAAGTGGCAAAAAGGCCGATAATTGAGATGGATAAATACAGGTGGAGTTTGCCTGTTCGTATTCCACAAACGAAACATTAATCAAAACACAAAACACAGATTATCTTTGTGTGTAGGCCGTTTTAATTTTTTTTTTACGTTTTTTATGTTTTACTATTACTGTTAATGTTGGAGCTTTGTCTTGCGGTGTGTGTGTGTGTGTGTGTGTGTGTGTGCGTGTGTGTGTGTGTGTGTGTGTGTGTGTGTGTGTGTGTGTGCGTGTGTGTGTGTGTGTGAGTGCGTGCAAGTGTGCGAGTGTGTCCATGAATACATGTGTGGGCAAGTTCTCAGATCAAACATAGCGTAAGACGAGCCCATAAACAAGGCTTCGGGACCATTTAGGATTATTGGCGAAAGTGGTAGGGGCTAAGAGGAGAAGAACTTGGGTACAGAAATCAGCTGGTCTGTTTATGTACCTTTCAGTGGTGATTACCGGTCCAATCTGTCTGTTTAACAGAGGAAATATCATAGCCTGGTGGAGTGCGTGTGTTCGTGGGAGATTCTGATGGTTGCATTTTATATAAGAACTGGAGAGATGCCACACTTTTGCAAGGAATTAGAGCGTCGGTGGAGCAATAAGTGTTTATTTATTCATACGTACAGCCTAACTAAGCCCACAGAGTGTAAGCAGAGGACCACCACAGACCAGGGAATTGAGTATGTGTCAGACATATACATACTGTAGTGCCATGACTCGAGCCAGTGGTTCCACACAGTGCAGTGAAAGCTGTTTCTTTGGGCAGCAAGAATACTGACAAGTCGTGGCCAGGAGACAGCACTTTTGCCAGTTCAGTTTACAGAGTGGCGTAGTCCCAGAGATGAATAGGGAGTATTATGCTCACGAAGTGGTTGTTTAAATTCATTAAAGTGCACAATTAACTCTTTTTTGTTTGTTTGTTGCTCTTGCGTACATTGCTGCTTTAGTTAAACAGAATGGATAAATAGTAGTTGTAGAAAGTAGTAAACAAAACAATGTATGGATGCTGTGTCACCCTAAATGGATGTATATGTATCTACAGTATTAATTTCAGTTCTATTTGGGTGATTTTTTGTTTGTTTATTTGTTTGTTTGTTTGTTTTAGTGGCTGCAACAACAAATAGTGGGATTAAAAGTAAAAGTGCATGCTCAGATAGGGGGGAAAAAACATCCAATCACAGTTTTTGTTTTATCAGCATATTGAAACTTTTATCATACATTTAATGAATACATAGAAATTAATGCAGACTGGCAGTGGAATAAATGAAGCAGAAAATTGTCAATACGATCATGTTTTTTTAAAATTTAATATTATAATAATTCATACTTCGTGCACCCATTTTCAAGAACATTGTGACCTAGTCGCCAGTCAGCAGATTGTCCAGTGCATGAAAAGTCTGATCTACTCTGCCGAGTCATGTGTCATTGAGTCCTCTTCACGCATCTTGCCTCCAGTACAATTCAAATGGTTTTACTACGGCTGAATGTGAATGTTTTATGGTGGGCGGATGTATTCTTTGTGGGCACTTTGAGAGTGTTAAAGAAAAGTGGGCGTCATATATATCTCATCATCATCATTATTATTAATCCTAATTTTTGATAGCAGATTGACAGTTATTCTACTGTCATGTATTGCAGTCCCGAATACAGGAGGTGACTGTTAAAATAAATAACAGTAGAGTCCATGTAGAATTCCCACACCACCCACTGTTATCTTTCCATAATATACTGATATCCTGGGTGCATTATAAAATAAGAATAAAATAATGGCATACTTCCTGCCACTTTAATGTTGAAAATGAATTTAGAATGAAATTGGAAATTATTTAGTGTAGCTGAGCAGAATATTATACATTTATGCATTGACATTTTTTTCCTTACATATTTCACATTAAGCAAACAGCCTTTTCACCAATACAATACATAATAAATGTTTAAACACATCATTATATTTTAATTCTTTTTAATATGTTACACATACACAGGTATTTCCACAACATTAGCCACAAAAGAAAAACTCCAAAATATGGACACATAAGTGTATGCATATGTCCTTGGCCGCATTGTAGTCATAGTTTCCTGCGGAGGGCCAATATGAAATAAAATAAATAATAAAAATAAATGTATGAACGCCTCACATTATATACAACGTAAGCTACAAAACAAATAATTCATTTTCAAATCAGACTAGTGAAAACTTATAATTTACAATTTTAGTAATGACATGAATTTGATGCAAATATGCCTTCGTGGGCCACATAAAATTATGTGGTGGGCCGTATTTGGCCCCCGGGCCTTGAGTTTGACACCAGTGCTCTACATGATACATAGACACATTTAATTATTAACTGATGAACATAGACGCAAATGACATGACTTTGGCTCACAGCAGAGTAACTGTTTGAAGTTTCGGTGAAGTTATAAACACAACTTGGTTGAACAAACTGATTGAAAGAAACATTTTGCTCAATGACATATTCACGTAAACATCCAGGAGCTTCGCATGCATTACAGACAAGCTTTCTGCTTTTCTCTGTAATTATTCCTTTCGACGCGCGAGTCTTCTAATGAAAAATCTGCGCCTTATGTCAATTGAGAAACACTGCGAGTGTCTTGTACATTGTTGTCATTTTGTGGGTTAAACGTTTTCATTGGAAACCACAAGGAGGCGCCAAATACAACAAAAACATTAAAAATCATATTAAGATACATATAACGCAACGGGCGTGGCGACTGATAACACTTTGTTGTTCAACTACCAGTATGACGAATATTGTTCTAATTAGCAGCAGAGTGCTCGTATGTACGTTCATTATTCATTGTGAAATGAAAGAGAATCAGAAGCTGCCATTTTTAATCCCAGCGAGCCTCCCACGGCCACCGGAAGTGCTGCATATTAGGTTGAGGCTGCAAAGTGCGTCACAGAACAGAGCTTGTGAGAATTAACACTCCAGTCCAACAGTCCGGCACCGATAGCAACGCATATTTACTTCTTCTTTTTGGAATACAACGTGTTTGTGGCGTGATGGTGAAGATCGCTTTCAACCCGGCTCTGGCGCAGAAAGCTCTCGTCAAGGAGCCCGTTGTGAAGGTGAGCGACAGTGTGTGCGTAGAAGTAACTGTTAGCAGGCCTGTACGTACTCGCTCTGTTGCATTTCCACCCTGTGCAAACAGTAGTTGGTTGCAAACATATTTGCACCCGGTGCATCGCGTCTGTTCCATGAAGATGACGCCGAATTCTATGACGAATAAGAGGGCAGTGTTTTCTGATTCATGTGTGCGTGTACGATGAATAACCTAAGTGCATCTTTTCCGTTTGTGTGTGTGTGTGTGTGTGTGTGCGTGCGCGCGCGCGCGTATGTGTGTGTACGTGTTTTTTTTTGTGTGTGTGCGTGTGCGTGTACGTGTTTGTTTTTGTGTGGGTGTGCGTGCGTGTGTGGGTGTGCGCGCGTGTGTGCGTGCGTGTGTGTGCGTGTGTATAGGACCCCGAGCTCGCTACTGCTCCGGTGGGCATCGCTGGCTCCACAGGTCGTTGTTTGGTCACTCTGCTGGGCATTGCCTTCATCCTCAGTGGACTCATCGTCGGGGGTGCATGCCTCTATCGCTATTTCACTCCAAAGGTAAATCTATCTATCTATCTATCTATCTATCTATCTATCTATCTATCTATCTATCTATCTATCTATCTATCTATCTATCTATCTTCATAATTTACACTTAAATTCTTTCCCACTCGATTGCAGGAGGTACGGTTGGGCATTCATCCACCCGTTTATTATTTCAGTGCATTTATTTTTATTGTTGTTTTTGTTTAGTGTACCTTCATTTGCCAATGTAAATTGTGTGCCTCGGCTCATTCAAGGATAAGAAACAGACTTGCATAAAAAGCCTCTGCTCAGTTAATTGTGGTTTGGCTCCCCCTGGTTGCTTATTATGAAGGCATAGAGCTACAGTTAAGAGACAATTTTACTAAAATAAAGTTTTACATATTGGAGAATAAAGTAGTACATTTTCTAGATTTAAATCGTGAAATCTCAAAAATAAAGTTTTATTTATTTACGAGCCTTTTTGGTTGGTGGCCTGTGCAACGTTGGAGCGAGCCTGCCTAAACCACCAGTATATTTATGATATAGTATGATGTTTCAAATTAATGAATATTTCCTATTTAGGGTATTATTTAAGCCTTAAAGACAATATTGCTTCTGTGTTTTTAATTTATTCACAGTTCTATGTTTTTCCATAGTCTGTATTAATGTTTACTTAACAATTTCTGGGCTTTATATATTGTTCCAGTTATTACTTATAAAAGGATTTAACTTGATGCTCAAATGTGTGCAGCATGGAAAAAAGATGGTGATCAATTTAAGTGTGGATAAAACTCAAACTGCCTATTATTTTCTGTTTTCAATCACGTTTTTAATGTCCAGCAAAACAATTCCCTGCTGCTCTTCCACTTGGATAATGTGGGCTAAAAAGTCAAGTCCAAATCCTGCTCCAGCCCATTTTTTCCCCTTTAGAAATGAAGTTTGCTCTTGCCTGTGTCGTTTAGAGGCTGTATCATGGCGCCATGCAGTTCAGCGACATGTCAACCGTTGGCAATGCAGAGAGGCAGCCTTACTATCTCCCCCGGGTGGAGGAAGAAGTGGAGATTACTGACAGCATGGCTGTCATCAGCGTCCCACCTCCCCGTTTCAGGCCCGGAGACCCTGCTTACATCCTCCATGACTTCAACAGGGTGAGCGAGGGATACAAGTCATGCAGGGAAGGTGCCTGAGCTGGATTTTGATAACCATCTGATACATGCCTGTGTTTTTGTGCCAGCAGAAGCTTACAGCATATCTGGACTTGACTCTGAAGACTTGCTTTGTGATTCCCCTAAACACTTCGGTGGTGCTGCCTCCTCAAGATCTCATTGACCTCTTCTCACAGCTGATGGTGAGTTTGATAAAACTTGATCCTGTTAATTAAATCGTGTGGGATGCAATTAAACCAAATTCTTGTGATTCTGTCCAAGTCCGGCTCGTACCGTAGCTACCTGGTGCAAGAGGACCTAGTGGTGACTGAGCGCATTGAGGACATCAAGCCTCTGGGCTCCTACATCCGCAGACTGTGCGCTGGCAAAGAAACCTACAAAATGGAGCGTCGTGCCAGCCTCCCAGGTCTGAACGTAATCTTTTTTTTTTTTTTCTCAGCGTTAAGAAAGCATTTTTTTTTTTAACAAGGTTGCTTCTACTTTCAGCAGTTTTATATTCATTCATGCTCTTTTGTTGATTGTAGAAGAGTCATAATAGTATTGTCCATTATTGAGGAGTTGTATAAAATAATATCCAACAGTCATAAGCAGCATCCTAAACATGACGAGATGTTCTCTCTTAGGGCAAACGGCTTTCATTTTTTTGCCATGCGGGATGAAAGAGGCTATAGGCAGACGCATGCACACACACACGCGCACACACACCGTGTGTAATGAAATAAAAACAGTGTGGGACATTAGCATTGCAGGCTGTAGTACTGAGAGGTGTACAGCACAGTTAGATTCTTTTAGCAAACAGGATCAAGACAAAAAAATGAGCAGCAGACTTGGAGAATTGGGAGCAAGGAAGTTG
Source organism: Syngnathus scovelli (assembly GCF_024217435.2). Classification (NCBI taxonomy): domain Eukaryota; kingdom Metazoa; phylum Chordata; class Actinopteri; order Syngnathiformes; family Syngnathidae; genus Syngnathus; species Syngnathus scovelli. The sequence goes on from NC_090847.1 coordinate 18,019,137, forward strand.
GAATATCTTGTGAGTGGATTAAATTGTTTACAACTATCTAAGCGACACCCATGATAGCATTTAGAAGCCAACGCAACCACTGTCAGTCAATAGATTGACTGGCAATTCCAGTCAGTCAATAAAAACTTTACTAACCATTGCATGGTAATATTTTTGACAATATATAATATATACGGAAATGTGTACGAATTGTTAGGGAAACAAAGTTCTGTAGGGTACCAGCTCTGTGAATGAAAATCTACTGTATGTTAGCATGGCTAAACGTCTTCGTCTGGAGGTGACACAAAGGCATTATCATGTCTTCCAGGTGGAGGCATCCAGAAGCGCTCAGCAGAGGAGTGCTTCACCTTTCATCATTTTGAAAACCGGTTCGTAACTGAGACTCGGATCTGCAAGGCTTGATGGGAGCGTTGTCCGAGTGTGATAGTGATAACGTGAGCGACGGAGGCAGAGAGATGGTGGGAGGAGGTGACAAAGGGAACAGGCTTCAGCTGAAACGTTAACAGTTGTATTTAAGTGCATCTCCAGAATTGGTTTGCATTCTTTGCTTTAACCCTCAGTGATGTGTTTTAGTCTCCTCTGCTACATTCCCTTAAACCTCTAATGGTCTTAGATTTCAACTATTAACCCACCGTCTTGTGCAAAAAAACAAAAAACAGACCTGCGTCCTCCAGCTAACTGAGGATTTACAAACCATTTGTTTCCTGCTTTGAGTTTCTGTAGCTGCCTTCAAACTCCTTGTTGTTATTCTGTATTTCAACATCTATATTACAGCAGACCTGTATGTGTTAATTGGCCTACTGTCACACACAGTTGTAAAGCTACTCGTATACTTATGAGATGTAAAGTATACCATTGTGGGTTTTGTCATGTAGTAGTATGATAGCACACATTACCTTAGACATGTTCCAGTGTCTTTACATAGAAGCACAAATCCAGAAGGCACGTCCCTGATGTCTCTGCTGGACTGCAGTCGTAGAATGTTTATTTCATGACAACATACCTGAGAACAGTGTAGGTTCATAAATGACCTGTGTGTTAAACCTTATTTGCGTTTTAAATTCCCCAATGTTATGACATATATTTTGTTCTGGTAATAATCTGAATTATAATCTCATTTATGTTGTAAAATTATGGAAAGAAATCCTTGGGTATGGTCCAATTTTTCAAAAATCACATTTATTTTGAATTTCTTGAAGATATAAATATGCTTTTTATAAGTGCCCCAGTGGTACCGACTACTAATGGCATTCTTACATGATGTCTGTCCAGAAAGACACTCAAACATGAAGGGTATTTGGAAATGTTTGGCCTATTTTTTTTTTCCCCAAACAATATATGATTATTGAGCAACGTGTACAGCCATTTAACAGATCTCACTTTGGTGATTAAAGCTGACTTTAACTTTCGTTTCATGTGTTTGTTCGTCATTATTTTCCAAATAAAAGAAGCGTTTTGGAAAGTGATAATAACCACTTCATTGCCCTCTTAACAATCATTAGTTATACACTGTGCAGAATTATTGGGCAAATTGTACTTTTGAGGATTAATTTAGTCTTTGAACAACTACTGCTCTTGGTCAACCAAAATGTTAATTAACTTTAAACTTTAATATGCAAGACAGTAAAACAGATTCTGGCTTTCTTGGTAAAAAATTTGTGTGCCAATTATTAGGCAAATATTAGTGTGCAGAATTATTTCACAACTAAAGTAAAAATAGAAAATGTTCCAACTCACTTGCATATTTTCATTTGTTAAAGTGAGAATAATAGCTAAAAATTTACAAATTAACAACAACAAAAAAAAACTGACTGGTCTGGCCACTCTTCTTTGTAATAACAGATATAAGACTTCCATCCATGGAGTCTGTCAGCTTCTTGATCTGTTGACGATTAATGTTTTGTGCCGCAACAATCAACAAACTGTTATTTTCCTGCATAAAAATCTTCTTGAAACATGCACATTTTTTACTGTACCACTGCTTGATAGTGTTGGCTCGTGAGTGAACGATTCGTTCAAATGAACGAATCTTCAGTGAACGAGAGTGACCGAATCACTCTAGCGGGCGTTAGATGGAGTCAGTGACGTAACTTCCCGTTCACGAACGAGTCGTGAATTTATTATTATTATCCATCCATCCATTTTCTGAACCGCTTAGTCCCCACGGGGGTCGCGGGCGTGCTGGAGCCTATCCCAGCCGTCATCGGGCAGTAGGCGGGGGACACCCTGAACCGGTTGCCAGCCAATCGCAGGGCACACAGAGACAAACAACCATTCGCACTCGCACTCACACCTAGGGACAATTTGGAGTGCTCAATCGGCCTACCAAGCATGTTTCTGGGATGTGGGAGGAAACCGGAGTGCCCGGAGAAAACCCACGCGGGCTCGGGGAGAACATGCAAACTCCGCACAGGGAGGGCCGGAGGTGGAATCGAACCCGCACCCTCCTAACTGTGAGGCGGACGTGCTACCCAGTGCGCCACCGAGCCGCCTATTATTATTATTATTATTATTATTATTATTATTATTATTATTATTATTATTATTATTATTGTTATTATTATTATTATTTTAATAAACATTTATGTTAAAACGTGTCTAGTTTTTAATTCCTTGTTTTTATACTCGCCTATTAAAACATAAAAATCAGACATTTGGTTAACAGCTTTATATGACAATATGTATATGTGTTTTACGTTGTTATATGAGTTGGTGCCCCCCAAAATAACAAATGTCGGCATTTTTTCAGCCTTTTATTAAAACACAAACACATTCGGTATAATAACACCATCAACTACAAGCCAACAAATACAAAATTAAAACATCAATGTCGGCATAACGTGTGTGTGTGGGGGAATTCAATGAACGATTCGTTTGAACGAATATTTTGAGTGAACTGATTTTAAAGATTCAGTTCACCTAAAATAACTGGAATGCACATCACTACTGCTTAAAGAAATTGTCTTGTAAAAACTGGCAGTTGGTTATTTTGAATTATTTTTTGCTTTACTTTAATTTATGTTAATTTCAAGTCTACATTTTGTGGAGCTCTGTGGCCGTTACTGATCCAGCCATGTGTCCAGCTGGTCCGTCAAGAGTCACTCTCATCTCATAAGATCTTTGAAAAGTCTGTCTTCTGATATTTCCTGGGCCAGTCTTCACATTTCAACATGTGTGTTTTGTTCAGTGGTGGACAGCCTTCCGTACCTTGGCCCTGTCTCTGAGCACTAAACGCTTGGTACCTCTGGGCACTCCAGATATAGTGAATTTCCTGAATATGGTAGCACTGAGGGATAATGGGTTCCTGGATAGCTTCACATTTCAGTCTTATTAACTCTTTGGCAGTTAATTTGCACCTTTTTTTTTCCTCAACACGTTTCTTGCAACATTATTGACTATTTGCAATGAAACGTTTGATGGTTCTATGGTCACACCCCAATATCTTAACAATTTCAAGAGTACTGCATCCCTCTGAAAAACCTTTTACAGACTTTTCAGAGTCACTTAAATGTTTTTTCGCCTCATTTTGCCAGAGGAAAACCAGCTGCTTACTAACTATGCACACTGATATCAGGTATTGATCTGCTGAGGGCTCACCATCCCTCATATCACAAATACACATCACTTGATATGCTTGTATTGAGTAAGCAGTCAAGCTTATACAGCATGGAGTTGGAAAATATGCATAAAATAGGGTCAAAATACACACTTGGTATGTAATTTACAGCTCTCTTTTCTTCTCAAAGTGCAAACATCCATGAGGATTAGTGGTTTCAGTTACTAGCCCTTCAAAAAAAGTCATTAACACCAAGTCCTCCACTTGGGACATTCACCTGCTTAAATTCCCTCGCTCTGGTATATCTGGCTTGCTCAGTTGCCTCCAGAATTCCTTTGTTGTGAAGTAATACATGATGGGATCCAGGGTGCAGTTGAGGCTAGCCAAGCAAAGTGTGACAGGGTGACATATCAGGATCAGGTCCTTCAGGGTGCAACTGCTCAACGAGTTGGCCTTTGCCAAGAAGTCCAAGGGCATAGTGATGTGATAAGGCGCAAAGCACACTAAGAAGACAATGGTACAGCTTAGCACCATCCTCAAGGCTCTCCGCTTCTCACCCTGGTCAGGAATGGTCCCGGTAGTCCTCATCCGAAGGCTCCCTGCTGTCAGGCAAGTGCAGGCGAGGACCACGGTGAAAGGGATGATGAAACCGAGAAGTTCGCCTATGATCAAGATAACCCAGGCTGCTGAGGTGCTGACCATATGCATGGGCAGCTCTGAGAAACACACCATGCCCGGGGTCACAAGGTCATCATCAAGGTTTCTCAGCAGAGGGAAGACCAGACAGCCCAGGCAAACCAAGAGCCACCCCAGGATGCATACGACCAGGTCCACCTTTCGCCTGGAGGTGTTGTACCTTAGCGGCCGCATAATGAGTTCGCAGCGGCGCACGCTTACACACACCAGAAAGTAGATGGAAGCGTACATGTTGACGTACTTCAGATAGAAACAGATCATACAGAGCGTATGACCAAATGGCCAGTTGTAGTTTAGGTAATAGTAGATCCTCAGAGGCAGAGAAAGAACCTGACAAAAGAGGTAGCAGACATTAGAATAATCATGTCTCATATCCAGGAGGTACAAAATGGGTAGACGATTTATGGGTGAAGCTCAAAAAGGTGTTATGTGCTCTGTTATGCATGACAAATTATGGTACGCATAAGCATTTTTAAAGATTTCCACAGGTAATTATAGGCAATTTTAAGATCGCAGGGCACACAGAGATAAACAATCATTCGCACTCACACCTACGGACAATTTGGAGTGCTCAATCGGCCTACCAAGCATGTTTTGGGGATGTGGGAGGAAACCGGAGTGCCTGGAGAAAACCCACGCGGGGAGAACATGCAAACTCCACACAGGGAGGGTCGGAGGTGGAATAGAACATGTACCCTCCTAACTGTGAGGCAAATGTGGGCTCAAACATAGAGAAACAATTAAAAGGACTTTACCTGCAGCAGGTCAGCCACAGCCAGATTCATCATGAACACCACCGCCTTTTTAGTTTCTCGGATATAGAGCCTGAACACCCATAATGCCAGGATGTTCCCTAGCAACCCCGGCACAAGGATGACACTATACACCACTGCATAAAGACGGTGCTGATACATCCGCAACTCCCCTGAGTTTTGGCAACTGCCATTCATTATTATTATTATTTTTTTATACCAGACACGTTTGTACTGTGGATCAGTTCTGAGCTTGTATCAGGTATGAGGGCATTGTCCACTGATGGGGGTGTCCATGGCTGCCATGGTCAGGATGAGCTCATACTTGTAGCCATCAGGTCTTCAGAAGTACCCCAGACAAAAAACAAAAACACATTTCTTATTTTAACTAAATGTCAGCGTTCCAAATGCAACGCAGGGCAGTCTCAATAGGTAAGAGAAAAGTGAATCAACTTCACATGGGTTTAACTACGATCGCGTCATATCTACCTCCCACATTGTGGAAGCAAAATGTACATCAGCATTTGTATTTGTCTCTTCAAGTACTTACCGCACATATAATAGCTTTAAAGCTTGCTGTATGCGTTAGTCCGTCAGCCTCTAATAGTCGTGTTGCACCGAAGACAGCCTGTTGATGAGAAAGCGAAACTTACTTGTTCACAGAAAACACAGGCAGGCGCATTTACACCTGTGCCAGTCTATGTGCAAAACATATCAGATAACAGAAGCTGCGGTGGTTATTCACAACGTGTACAAAGCCACAGGGACGTTGATGCTGCACAAGTTGCATGTTCACACGCATGCCTGTGACAAACGTCTCAGTCAAAAGCATTAGTGAAACAAGTAGAGTAGGCAAACATATTTAGATGTGAGGTTGACCTACTAGCCTGTCATGAGCAAGACTTTGCATCAAAAACCTGCACATAAGGTAAGTATTGGGGCTTGTCAGGAAGGCCCTCAGACTGGGGTCACAAAAAGTTACATCTGTAATCTCAAACTACAAGCTATACCTGCTCAGAGGCACTTGAGTTGATTGTTGGTACTTTTAATTATTGTAACTTGGTAAAGACTCCAAGGACACATGAACATGTTGCATTTCCTATTGGAATATTTTTGTTCATACGTACGTTCAATAAACAAACAAATGGCTATATTTAGAGAGTCAGATGTTTTTTATTATGGCGCTGCCGTGAGCGGCTGGCTCCCTGCTGCGATGTCTCTTTTCTCCCTTTTTATCCTTCTTTCCTCCTTTCTCTTTGTCTGTGATGTGATGTTGGCCTACAGCAATGTTGGAGACGTTCTCATTCTAACTGGAGTATTTTTCAGCAACCCAAATGTCACAGCACCTGCCCAAGTTATTTGAATATGGGGAAATTCCCACAGTGATGCTCTTCCGAAAATAGAACGAGGTTTCCAGCAAAACACAGACCACATTTAAGTAGAAGACATGGAAATGTTCTATTCATTTCTTATTAATAGTAACTTTAAATTTTTTCCTGTGATTTCAATTGGTTATTTTTTGGTAACTCGGTTAATATGCCCAATTGTCACTATTTACAGCGCTTTACTTTGCATACAAAGGAGGAAAAGCTGACTTACATATTCTCCATTAAGAGATTAACTTTTTCACACGGGCCCCTCACCTGCTGCTTTTGCTTTAGGTTCGATGCTGTAGGTCTTCTGATCAACATTCTGCAGTTACATAAATTCTGTACCTCAAAGATTTTGAATACCAGGTTAAAACAAATAAACACCTGCCAAAATCTTTATAAATGTGAAGCCAAAAGCTATTTAACCAAGTGGATACCAAGATCTTGATATTCGAACTACATGCATTGTATAAAGTAAAATATCTTATAAACCAAACATCATTATATTCCTTGTACTGCTCCTTCATACTCCCATACATTATGTACTGTGTGGAGGTGTGGGGCAACACATACAAAACAAACACAGATCCAATCTACATTCTACAAAAAAAAAGCAATACGACTTGTAAATAATGTTGATTACAGAGAACCATCTAACCCTCTTTTTGTAAAACTGAATGCACTGAAATACAATGATCTAGTCGATTTTAAAACCATCCAACTCATGTACAAGATAAAAAATAATCAATTACCAAACAGTATCCAGAGGTTGTTTGAGTGGAGGGAAAGTACCTATTATTTAAGAGGAACACTTATGTTTAAAAGAGATTTGGTGAGAACAACTTTAAAGTTGCATTGTATAACAGCTAAAGGTGTGGAATTATGGAACACCAGCAGTGACGAACTAAAGAATTGTAGTACTTTACCTCAGTTTGAAAAAATGTATAAAGGCAAAATACTGATGGGATACCGTAACATGCTGTGAGGTGTTTAAAGTGCTTTTGTATTTATCTAAAGGAGGTGTATGTATGTATAAGTGTGTGTATGTATAATATATATATATATATATATATATATATATATATATATATATATATATATATATATATATATATATATATATATATATATATGTATGTATGTATGTATGTATGTATGTATGTATGTATGTATGTATGTATGTATGTATATGTATATATGTGTGTAGTATGTATGTATGAATGTATGTATGTATGTATGTATGTATGTATGTATGTATGTATGTATGTGTATATATATATATATATGTGTGTATGTATGTATGTGTACATGCATGTATATATGTATGTATATATATGTATGTATATATATATATGTATGTATATGTACGTGTATATGTGTGTATGTGTATGTATGTATATGTATATATATATATATGTATATCTTTAACATATCTGAAAATGGACAAATCTTGACGGAATCAAGCAAACATGTGGTTACAAGGGGTAGAGCTAGATAAGCCTAGGATTCCTTCTACTCCCTTTTGAACAAATAAGATTTTATGATAAAGTGAAAATTTATAACGCAATGTCTTTTTTTTCTTTTCTTTCTTTTCTATTGTACTATGGAGTTCTTATTTTCAGTATTTTTTACTTTCTTTTCTTGTATTTCTTTAAATGTTCGAAATAAACAAATAAACAAATACAATACTGAGTCCAACCTGGCAAATAGTTAATCATTTTTCTGTCGGTAGAATAAATGTACACGGCATCCATTTGTCCTAACGTGTCAGTCTGTCTAACTGTCTTCGCACACACACACACACACACGCGCACACGGACACGCACACACACAAACACACACATGCACTGCCACTCCACATAACTCACATTCCTCACATTGGAATAACAAAGCATTCTCTATGACGGATTGCGCCACATGCCTAGCATCCTTGCAGCTGTCACACTTTTTCTTCAGTAGTCGTCTTCATATTAAACCAATTATAATAACTCACCTCTGTCTTGAAGCCGTGTTACATCACAAAGAGAGGAAACAGGTCAAATTATCAGTTGTCCCCTCCTTTCTTCATGCTGTAATTCACTTTCGATGTTTGAGTTTATTTTGGTATTTTGTTCCGAAACTTGTTTTTGTTCAGGTATCACGATTTCCTGTTGCTACGGTCTAACAATGTTCTCTGTATGTGTCTCTGCCTTAGTCTGTCCCGCCAGAGGCTTTTGGCCCACACAGAGCTTCCTGTGAGTGAGGGGGATGTGTTTTACAAAAATGTATAACGCATTGTCTGTTCAAAGGCACATCTTTCAAATTACTGTATATTTTCAATTGTAAAACCTGGGGAAATGGAAATTGAAGTTGAGCTGACATATTCTGGTCAATTGCACAATTGTTCTTTTACATGTTTTTTTTTTTTTTTAATAGAAACCATCTAACTATGAAGTGCTGAAATTTAAGTTGCAGAGGAGGCCATTTCTGGTGAAGTCAGAAATACATGCACAATTTGTCCCACCTTGTATCAGATTGTGAGTACTGAAAGCCTGTATGATAAAAAAAAAAAAAAAAAAAAAAAAAAAAAGAAGCGGTTTATGGTTTTGAACAGCTGCTGCCAACTGTCACCAACTTGACAGGAAGTAAGATTTTGATCAATCGGACAATAATATGCAGTACATATACTGCTTGCACACAGCATTATGGCAACCTGGAAAATGAAATGAGATTCATGTTAAGAGCAGCATCAAAAGATGAACGTTTACTAAGAGTGATATTATTGAACATCATTATGCTTGCAGTGTGATCCCAGCAACCGTGCAAGAACAGTTTCAAGACTTTTTTTGTTTCAAATAATGTAAAATTGGTCTGTACAGTGTCAAAATATCTATGGCCCCCACAAAAAATACATTAACTTTATAGAGGCTGCTCATTTAGATACCACTGAACTGCACTAACAGATTGAGCATAATTGAAACCTTAACTTTTCAAAATTACGGTAAATTATTAAACTGGTGAGGGGCCAATGCCTAACACACACACGCACGCACACACACATACACACACACACGCACACACAAACACACACACACATACATACACGCACGCACACACACTCACACACACACACACTAATAATAATGTGCGAGATTAATGACACCACCAGAGAGTTTCAGTAGGCATATCGTAATGTGACTTACGAATGCAGCTTTATTTGTATAGCACCTTTCATACACAGAAGCAATTCCAATAAACAAGGGAAAGGAAACAAATAGCATGTAAAAAAAGAATTGAAGTCAGAATAAAATACAAGATAAAACATCATTGATTAAAAGCAAAGCATCAAAACCAATCTAGAGGGTGCACAATCGTTTTGCCATGTTATATAAATAACTACTCAGTAGTTGTGATTCAATCATCACAAACAAAACACCTTCCCAAGAGGCTCATGGTATACCATACGATAACTAGCCTGAATAAAACACAACTACAATCTTATGTGGGCAAATAGATATGCACACTAGCAATTTATTGTATCCAACTATTAGAAGCTGCATCACAATTGAAGCAAAAACCATTATTTTCACAGATCTACTTAGAACTACAGGACACAGACCAACGTTAAAATGACTGCTAGCTCGTTAAAAAAAAAAAATCTAAAATAGCAATTACAAAAATGTGTGCTATTCGGAAGATTATTTCCCTATTCCCCATCTCTCTACATCAGGGGTCACCAACACGGTGCCCGCGGGCACCAGGTCGCCCGTGAGGACCGCATGAGTCGCCCGCAGGACTGTTCTAAAATTAGCTCAAATAGCGGCACTTGTCAGTGAGCTGCATCTATTTATTTTACAGTCAAACCTCGGTTTTCGAACGAAATTTGGAGGTCGAACCTCGCGAGATGAGCCGGGAGGACCCAAGAAAACCCGACCGCGCGGCCCGGATGCCGACTGACTCCGTTGTAGTTGCATTTTGGTTACTTTGAGGATTGTATTAACCCTTAATCATGCCTCCAAAGAAAGCAAGTGGGAGCAGTAAAGCCATCTTAAAACACAAAGACGCTCTTAAAGCAATGTGACAGTGAGGTCCACTTAAATTTTGGAAAGTACATCAGCATTTTAAAAACATTTTCTAAATTTTAGCGACGGCTCTGTCACAATAATGCGACCAGCACGGTGCAGTTGCGCGGTCGGCGACGCGCTGCAGTTGCGCGTTCGGCGGTGCGCTGCAGTTGCGCGATCGGACAAAATTATGTTCCCTGCGCACTTAGGTCCACTTAAATTTTGGAAAGTACATCAGGACTTTTAAAATATTTTCTAAATTTCAGCGACGGCTCAGTCACAATAATGCGACCAGCGCGGTGCAGTTGCGCGGTCGGCGACGCGCTGCAGTTGCGCGTTCGGCGGTGCGCTGCAGTTGCGCGATCGGACAAAATTATGTTCCCTGCGCACTTAGGTCCACTTAAATTTTGGAAAGTACATCAGGACTTTTAAAATATTTTCTAAATTTCAGCGGCGGCTCAGTCACAATAATGCGACCAGCGCGGTGCAGTTGCGCGGTCGGCGACGCGCTACGGTTGCGCGTTCGGCGGTGCGCTGCAGTTGCGCGATCGGACAAATATGCGCAAATGAAAAATGCTTAAAAAAGGCGTTTTTTTTTTTGGGTTTTTTTTTTTGTCTTGAAACGGATTAAAGAAAATTCCAATATTTGTAATGGGTAAAATAGATTCGGAATTCGAGCGATTTGCTTCTCAAACCGCCTTCTGGAACGGATTGTTGTCAAAAACCCAGGTTTGACTGTATTTTTGCTATTCTTGTTAAAATCACACTTACATGTGAACCGTAAATGACAATAATAACAATAATAATGAAAGCCAAATTGAGCAAATTGGCTTTCAGAAATGTGTGTCAAACTGGTAGCCCTTTGCCTTAATCAGTACCCAGGAAGTTTAAGATAGGTTGGTGACCCCTGCTGTATGTGCTATACATTTCCATTCAGGTAATGACTGCTAAACGGGTAAAACATCTCAAACATCTGCTTGTAATGTGTAATCATGTCTTGTAATTCTTTGGTTGGGAGAACATTTTCTGGATATAAGGTCGGAGAATGTTTGGGTCAGTTCCACTTGATGGTGATTTTTGTCAATTCAACAGAATAAATATCCTGTCTATATCCATATAAAATAAAGTACTGTATATTTGCTAACCCTCAAAAGATGTTTTAGTTTTACTCTCATTTGGAAGAGCTACTCTCAGAGCTCAACAATCTGTTTACCAGGGGATTTTGAGAGTTGACCGAAGTCAAAGTGAAAAAGGAGGTATGCTTACCGAGGTGCAACCTGAATTCAGCTGTTAGGAAGTAGTAGAGCAGCGGGTTAAGGAAGCAGCTCAGGTTGGCGAGGCATAGGGACACAGGGTGGAACTGGAGCACGGCCACCCTGGTGGCACACGCAGACACTAAGTCCTGCTGCACCATCAGATAAAGCAAAAAGTTGATGTGATATGGGGCAAAGCACAGCAAGAAGACAAAGGAGCAAATCAGCACCATTCGCAGGGCGCGCTCCTTCTCCCCATTGGCCTGCGGCTTCTCATGGTTCCTATCAGCGCATGTGAACACGGAGAGTCGACTCCGCATCGAGGGACCAGGAGTCGAGTTGCTCGAAACGTCGTTCTTTTTCTGATAGAGAGAGCGGCTAATGCGGATGGAGCTATAGCTGATGCAAGACAGAGGAATCATGAAACCAAACACCTCAGCCAACACCATTATGGCAACAGCCAGAGAAAGGGACACATGGCGTATGGGCAAGTCTTTAAAACAGCCGATCTGAGTCACATTCTTGAATCCACCGAGGCCGGCGTTCAAAGATGTCACGTTGAGCCCTGTGTAAGTTTTGGACTGCTGACTGAAGGTGACATTCACAAATGAGGTCTTGTTTACTGAGAGAGTTGAGGGGGAGGTGCTGCTGCTATCGGCGCGCATGAGGATGAATGGGGAGCAGGCCACAGCGACAAGCACCCACACCAATATACTGATCACAAGGTCATAGCGGCTCCTCCACCTTCGAGTAGAGAAGGGGTCAAGCAGGAAGACACACCTCTGTACACTGATGCACACCTGAGAAAAAAGAGACACAGAGAGACTACTAAAACAAAGGCAGCTTTAAAGGGGAACATAAATTTGACATAGAATTTTTTAAGGGGACACAGTCTTTTGTCTTCTTTTCACAGCTTGTTATTTAGCTGCTCAGCTTCTTGTCAGTTGTGGGATTATTTTTGTCCAATCAGATTTCAGCTATTGTAAAGGTTTGTAGTTGTTGTGTTGTGTTGTGTTGTAGTGATTATGTATTGAAAGATGATTGTTCGTTTTTATTTTTATTTTTTTTGCATTACATATTAATACTCTCAAATACGTGAAATGCTCTTCTTTAAAGGGACACATTGATCTCTTTTGTATGTGGATATAAATCAGATATGTATGCGATGCGTGCGGGTGAGAGTGCTTGGAAGGGAGACTATACTGACAAAGTAACCTGTTTCAGCGCAAGGTAGGTATTTCCGCATTACCGTAATTCAGAGAACTTTGACCATTCTTTGAAAAAGCTAATAAAATACAAATTATCATTCGGATCAATTTTGAGTTTAGGAGCGGAGATTACAAATATCGCATTGTAACGTGACGGTGGTTACTCCCGCCCTCCTGCCCCGATCTTGGCTGCCGTAACAACTTTACACCAGTAGAGAGTGCTAACAGACTGACGCATTCATGGGGAATACAATTCACAGTTGGATGTGAACAGAAAACGTCTGTGTGGATCATAGCCATGCAATAATATGTCAAGAATATCAAGGCAGAGCTTCTGCCTTGACCTGTTTTTGCAGCTGACTTAACCGAGTTATATTATATTTTCCCAGCCCTGCAGAGTAGTAGGTATCAATCAATTAGCAAATCAGGAAGGCGTGGTATTCATGAGTACAAAATAAAAAGCTTTTGAAAGGCTATCAGCTATCTAGAAATTACTATAAATCTCAGTTATGTAACAATGCGGGGCGGGTAGACACTGAGTACGTACATCACAGTTGTTACTTACCAAAAATCCGATAGCTGCATACATGTTGAGATACTTAAGGTAAAAGCAGAGCAGGCAAATACTGTGTCCAAAGGGCCACTTGTGTGTTAAATAATAATAAATCCTTAGAGGTAGAGAGAGGATGTGAATCAAATCTGCCAAGGCCAGATTTATCATGAAGATGACAGTCTTGTTCTTCTTCCTGTCATGCAAATAACACACTCAAGAGAAGTGAATTTTCCAACTTGTACTTTGTGTGTGAACGTGAGCTTGTGTGTACCGAACGTGTCTGCAGAGGACCCACAGAGCCGTGGTGTTTAGCAGCAGTCCTGGGATGAAGAGCAACAAGTAGAAATATGTGTACAGCTTGTCCATGAGCTCTTCCCATTCAGTCATGTTGTGGCCACATGATGCGTGTCCTAGGGACCCGTGCCCTGATTGGGATGTATTCAGCGTCATTCCCACTGTCACATAAATAAATAAAATCTTAATTTGACAGTTCTTGCCTTAAATCTAAGGTTAAACCCTGTGGAAAATAGGTTATGTTCTCACACACACACACTGATTGAAATGCACAAGTATATATTCTAATATAGAAATCACTTGTCCAACTTCTCCAATTAGACATTTTTTGGGACTGTATTTGAATAACTTCTAAACATTCATAAACAATACGTATGGCTCAATAGCTCCAAATTATGTTATAACCACTGCCTGATGTTATCTTGAACTACGTATTTAATGTTTTTGTACTGGCTGAGTTTTTGTACAATTAACAATGAATGACGTGCAGCATTTTGAAGCTGCGAAGAGAAAATAATTAACAGAACATGAGAAAAGGAACTTAGGCATGAAAGATGATAAGGATAGCAAGAACATTAGTGACAAAACATAGTAGTCTGCCAGAACTGGTACAAAATGATAAAAAGAGCTGATGTTGGGGAGAACCAATGGGGAAAGGGTGTGAGTATCATATCTGCAGGGACTGGCGTCATCTGGCGAAAACAAACCAAGGAACGGGGAGAAGAATGAGGTGAAAGGACAACCACATGGGCCACCAAGGACGGGATGAGACGCTAAGGAACAGGGAAGAGACACCAAGGAACGATTATGGAAAATGAACTGGCCCCCACCTTTGCGTGTGACCCAATATAATCACTGTGAAGGACTTTTTTGCTACTTTTCTGCATCCTGATTCTGCTCTTGGGCATTGTCAGACCAAAAGCTCAGCGTTGTATTGTACCTTTCCGGACCAACAGGGCTATTCAACAAGAATTGGATTCAGACTGAGACCATCCTGTATAAGTTTGATTTTTGTTTCAGGTGTGCCATTCTTCCTAAATTAAAGAAGAAACGAACACACATTGATGGAAATGTCATGCGATATAAAAAAAAAGGTTAGTTAGGCTACTTACTGTATGTATGATAAGACCAAAATCGTCTCTTCACTTAATGAGTAAAATATAATGACTATACTAGACGGCAAATTATGGAATTGTTTGGATATAATCTAACCCATGACATTAGTATCATGGCAATTAAATATCATGAAAACCCCAAATCACACCATCAATCGATCCATTTTCTATGATGTTTTTAACATCAGGACCGCATGTGAGCTGTAGTATCACTTGAATCACCATCAATCGATCCATTTTCTATGATGTTTTTAACATCAGGACCGCATGTGAGCTGTAGTATCACTTGAATATTTGATACCAAGAACACTAATATAAAATGTGATCAATCATACGCTTTAATAACAATCCTCCCTCTGCAACTGGCTACTGGACTTCCTCTGTCAGAGGCCTCAGGTGGTGCGTGTTGGCGACAAAATCTCCGCCAGCATCACGCTGAGCACGGGGGCCCCCCAGGGCTGTGTGCTCAGTTCATTGCTCTTCACCCTGCTGACGCATGATTGCACTGCGACCTACAGCGACAACCGCATAGTGAAGTTTGCTGACGACACGACTCTGGTGGGTCTCATCACGAAGGGCGACGAGACTCGGTACAGGTCGGAAGTTGACCTTCTGACCACGTGGTGCAGGGACAACAACCTCCTGCTGAACGTCAACAAGACCAAGGAAATCGTTGTTGACTTCCGGAAGGGTCACACAAAACACCTGCCGCTGATCATCGATGGTGCTGTGGTGGAGAGGGTGAGCTGCACCAAGTTCCTGGGGGTGCACATCAGTGAGGACCTCTCCTGGTCCGCAAACACCTCGTCACTGGCGAAGAAAGCTCAGCGCCGCCTGTACTTCCTGCGGAAGCTCAAGCGTGCATGTGCTCCTCAGGCAGTCCTGTCTACATTCTACCGTGGCACCATTGAGAGCGTCCTCACCAGTTGCATCGCTGTCTGGGGTGGTAACTGCACTGAACAGAACTTGAAGGCCCTGCAGCGCATAGTGAATACGGCTGGTAAGATTATTGGTGCTTCGCTCCCCTCCCTGAAGGACATTTACACTTCCCATCTCGCCCGCAAGGCAACCTCGATTGCGAGAGATGTGAGTCACCCGGCTCACTCTTTGTTTGACCTTCTGCCCTCTGGGAAGAGGTACAGGAGCCTGCGCTCCCGCACCACCAGACTCGCCAACAGCTTCTTTCACCAGGCTGTTAGGACCCTGAACTCGCTACCCCCTTCTGCGTAGCGTGCGGCACTGTTGCGCTATTTTCTGGAATGTCTGCTGTACGCGCACTTGCTCCTTTTTGCTCCTCTTATTTATTATTTATTTATTTATTTATTGTGTTATTTATTCATTATTTATTCAGCACGCTGTTGTTATACTTGTTTACTTGTTTGTCTGTTGTGGGCCATGTCTTGTCACCGTGGGATAGGGGGGAACGAAATTTCGGTTTCTTTGTGTGTCTTTGGCATGTGGAGAAATTGACAATAAAGCTGACTTTGACTTTGACTAAAGCAGGAAACACCAAATCAGTGTCACCCTTCCTCCTGTCATAAATCAGAGACACGCCCTTCCTCTTTACGCCCAAGGAGGAAGTTTGCAATTGATGAAAGATGATGATTTTATTTTAATGTATACTGCTCCACTGTCATACAGTGGGGGAAATAAGTATTTGACCCCTTGCTGATTTTGCAGGTTTGCCCACTTACAAAGAATGCAACGATCTACTGTTTTAATCATATGTACATTCTAACAGTGAGAGACAGAATCCCAAAGAAAATTCCAGAAATTCACATCATATGAATTTATAAAAATTGATAACCGTCTGATGAGAAAAAACAAGTATTTGAACCCCTGGACAAACAGCAAGTATTCTGGCTCCTACAAGCCAGTTAGTCTTTCTTTAAGACACAGCCCCAATCCCAACCATTTATCTACATCAAATACACCCGCCTCACCTCTTTACCTGTATAAAAGACACCTGTCAACACCCAAACAACCAGCATCCAACATCACCACCATGGGAAAGACCAAAGAGCTTTCTACGGACATCAGGGACAAGATTGTTGATCTGCACAACGCTGGGATGGGCTACAAGAGAATCGGAAAGCAACTTGGAGAGAAAAGACCAACTGTCGGTGCAGTTATCAGGAAATGGAAGAAGCACTACACCACCGCCAACCTCCCTCGGTCTGGGCCTCCACACAAGATCTCACCTCGTGGGGTCTCCCTGATCATGCGAATGGTGAGGAATCATCCCAAAACCACAAGGGGGGAACTGATGAATCAACTGAAGGCAGCTGGGACCACAGTTACAAAAGAAACGGTTGGTAACACACTACGCCGTCATGGATTGAAATCCTGCCGCGCACACAAGGTCCCCCTGCCCAAGAAGAAACATGTACAGGCCCGCATGAAGTTCGCCATTCAGCACCTGGACGACTCAGAAGAGGCCTGGAATAAGGTGATGTGGTCAGATGAGACCAAAATAGTACTTTTTGGCCTCAACTCAACTCGTCGTGTTTGGAGGGCAAAGGACACCGAGTACAACCCAAAGAACACCATCCCCACCGTCAAGGATGGTGGTGGCAACATCATGCGTTGGGGGTGCTTTTCAGCCAAGGGGACGGGACAACTCCATCGTATTGAGGTGAGGATGGACGGGGCCATGTATCGTAGAATTCTGGACCAACATCTCCTTCCCTCAGTGAGAGAGCTGAAGATGGGTCGAGGATGGGTGTTTCACCACGACAATGATCCTAAGCACACCGCCAAAGCAACAAAAGAGTGGCTGAAGAAGAAGCACATCAAGGTCCTGGAGTGGCCTAGCCAGTCTCCAGACCTGAATCCAATTGAAAATCTTTGGAGGAAGCTTAAAATTTGAGTTGCCAGGCGACAACCTCGGAACCTGAATGATTTGGAGGCTGTCTGCAGGGAGGAGTGGGCCAACATCCCTGCCGAAATGTGCACAAAGCTTGTCACCAACTATAAAAAACGTTTGACATCTGTGCTGGCCAATAATGGCTTCTCTACAAAATATTAACATGCTGTTTGTCCAGGGGTTCAAATACTTGTTTTTCCTCATCAGACGATTATCAATTTTTATAAATTCATATGATGTGATTTTCTGGAATTTTCTTTGGGATTCCGTCTTTCACTGTTAGAATGTACATATGATTAAAATTATGGATCGTTGCATTCTTTGCAAGTGGGCAAACCTGCAAAATCAGCAAGGGGTCAAATACTTATTTCCCCCACTGTATACCCTGTCATATACCCATTTTATACAGTTTCCCAGTCAAGCTTGCTTAAAACTACCTGGCTAATATTGCACTGAAACAACTGTATTGACTTACGAGTAATCACAGTTTTGTCTGTATGTCAACAATTGCACATCAAATATCAATTGGAAATAATACAATGAGTTGTTATTAAAGTCCCACAGTATTATGATAACTAAGCAGTTGTGATCACTATACAGCGGCCAGTAAACATGACCTCAAATGTGCAGTAGTGTAAAATACCTGGAAGAAAGAAATGGGGAAAAAGACAACACAGTAACAGTACCTGGTGCATTGTCTTGTCTCTCCATGTGTGTAAAGAAAGCAAATCAAACCAAGGTGTGACCGCCAACGGCAACAGTAGACTGACAGACGGTGGTATAGATTTCAAGGTGCTAATCTTCTTGTAGCTGTAAAAAACTGTCACGTGGCCAACAGTTTGCTTCAATCTTCGCCATTCTATGGTGAACATTGGATCTTGATGATACAAGAAGAGGAAGTGGTTAGCGCATGCTTTAATGGCACATACAACTACTATATGCATTAGAGCACAGTGGGTAAGAACTGGAGGAGGGGTGGGGAAATTCTGTCTCTCAATAAATATTTGTTAGTTTAGTTGATATTTATTATTAGTTTTCTGCCACTAGGAACAGTGGCAATGAAAGCTGCTATGGATACCAACAAGCCAGTTGTCTCTAGTGATTTTCATGACAAAAAAGCATAGAAAGGGAAACAGACAAGATGCAGCTGTCCAAAACACAGTAGCTCTTTGCAATGTCATCATTATCAACTAGAATTCAAAGCAACACCGTGCAGCTTGTGTGCACATCCTAAACTATAGTTCCCCAATCATTCATGAGTCATGCCACTTATTTTACATTAAAAAATATCAGTGATACAATACCAAACAACAATAAGAGATGAATAATGAATGATAAGAATGTTGTTTCAATTTACTCACAAATGTCAGTATGGTCATCATTATTTGAACACAACGCTTATTATTGTTTTTGATAAAAGACAACAGGTCCACAGGTTAATTGTACCCTCTGCTGTCTAGTGGAGGGATTGTTTGCTTGCTATCACTAGAAATTGCTGGCGTTGAAACAAACATTTTCAAACCAATGAAGTTGAATTGGATAATTTTCCTAAGGATGATTTTCTTTCGGGAGACACTTTGAGGCACCGTGTTCGGAGTCCGTGTTGTATGACATTGGCTGGATTCAGGCCGGTGATATATTGACCGCTTTCAGATCCCAGTATTTTTTCAAACATGTGACGTGTAGTAAAAATGTGTATCTCCTAATAAAATGAAAGTCGGCTTGCCAACAGTCACTATGCCAACAGTTGGCTATCAATAAAGCATTCAAAACAACCACTTCTTTTCCCTCTCAAGGAGGTTAACACCTCTGTGTACTGGCAAGCTTGCCACTTAAATTAATTTTGGACAGAGAAGTATAAAATCCTAGTAAAGGTAGTATGACCATTATCATTACCTGTTATAACCTGTGCTGCTTCAGCAATAGCCCTCAATCTGCAAAATGTGCTGACTCATGTGTTTTGTACCCCATTACTTGTGCTTTTAGGTGATTATTTAGTCAACCCTGTTAAGCCGTACTTTGGAGTGTGTACACATTGCTGTGAGACTTTGAGCAGATCTACAGTCTCAGGCCAGATTAGGACAGAGAGACCTCATTCAGAAGTGAACAATGGACCATTGCTTCGGCCATAATAAGCATTTGGCCTGTGACACAGCACACATGCAGACCAGAGTCCTCAAATGGATCCAAACCGCCTCTTGAACCTACGACAAGAACACACTGGCTGCATGCTGAAAACACAGTAGGACAAACTGCTATGTGAGTTCAAACATCTTACCATGCTGTTAGAGTCCAGTCCGTACTAGGGTGGACCAAACTAACAAACTAAGA
Source organism: Syngnathus scovelli (assembly GCF_024217435.2). Taxonomy (NCBI): domain Eukaryota; kingdom Metazoa; phylum Chordata; class Actinopteri; order Syngnathiformes; family Syngnathidae; genus Syngnathus; species Syngnathus scovelli. Next base: position 18,039,174 of record NC_090847.1, read on the forward strand.
GGCAGGGGACCGGAAAAATAAATGCAGCAATGAGAGCAATTTAAAACATTTATTTTCATTTAATGGCCCCAAACCTAACACGACATGTTTTTTTTCTCTCTCCAGATTACCTGTATAATAATAACATGTCTAAACTGGGTCATAACACTGATATACGAGATTTTAAACAATACAAGATATGGGCTCAGTGAGTTATAAAAGTCATTAATATCAGATTTGAAAATCCAGTGCATAGTGTGTGTGTGTGTTAATGTCAGAGTTATTTGAGGTTCAAGTGTCATTGTGTCATCCCAAGGACTATAACTGCTGTCCTGGTGTTGCTTCTTCTTCATGTTAACTTGTAATAAACACAGTACATTCCTCTGCTCCCAAGTGGTGGATTAATAGCAAAGCCCAGACCATAGTTTAGGATTTACAGCAGGACTAATCTGCCGAGTTATGCATTTACCACTTCAAGGACCAAACAGTCGATACTTTACTTTTGAAATCCAGGTTCTCTCATACCTTATCCTGGTTTATCTTTTCTTCATCTTGTCAAAACTCACTCTCTGATACTTTAGTGTCTTTCCCATTCCTCGTCAAAGTGTGCGTGTCTCTTGGGAGAGCGTTTTCCGGGTCCTGTGTCTCTGAGTCGCTACGGGGAATACTCCCGGGTCGAGAGCCGGATCCTTTGCTCCCCAAGGTCAAACTTTTTTGAAAACTCTCAGAAGTGAAGTAGTAGACCACAGGGTCTAGGCAGCAATTGAGACTGGCCAGACACAGAGTGATAGGGTACAAAGTTCGTGCAAAACGCTCCACAGAGCAGTTAGCTAAAGCCTGGGTCCTCACCAGAGCATACAGAAAGAGAATAGAGTTATATGGGACAAAGCAGAAGATAAAGATCCCGAGATGGACCAGAATCATCCTCAAGACGCGTCTCTTGCTGTCACAGCCATGGCCAACCGTCACTGGACGACGTAGTGTTCTTAGAACCAGCGAGGAACAAACCAAGTTGGCCAGGAGGGGAAGTAGGAATCCCACAATCTAGAAAGACAAGAAGCATGTGAGTGTTTTTTCTTTGTTTGTAGTTTAGTTTTTGGAAGGTAAATAAAGGGCAGGAATAAGTCTTCACACTTAGAAACATGGAAATAAAATTGTGGACTGTAAGCCAAAAAAAAACCCAAAAAACAAACCATTCTCGGGAAAGAGGCCACGGTTTTGTTTCACGCGACTCTCCAGCCCGGTCATATATTAGGGTTTGATCTAGACTATAACTGTGTAAAAATCTGCAGTAAACGTGTGTGGTTTACAGGCTGTAGGAATATATATGTATCTTCACCCTTGTTCTCTATGTTCTTTACATTTTACGGCCACATTGATGTGTTGTTGAAATATCTATGACAGTGGAGTATACACCCATACAGCTCTGAAACAAAAAAAGTCACATTACAACAGAACCTCTCAAATAGAAAATGTGAACATCCACAAAGGAATTGTATTCAGTTTGCTAATAATATCTGGGCCAAATTGTTTCCGTCAAGTCACAAAACTTGTGTTGAGTTCAAACCGTCATCATGCATATTTTCAGCATACTACAAAACCTGACTTAAGCAAGGAATAACATGCATGTGTATTAAAAGTCCGGGCCACCAATTTGCTAAATATTGGAAAGTACAACTGAAATGTTCTTATTAGGATCCTTCCTTCAAATGTACACCTCCTCTAAACTAGTAAAATGCCCCCTCAAAATGCATATTAATCTATTATTGATCCAAACATCAATGTTCACATATTAAATTGATTGTGTGTGAACACAGGCACTGTGGATGCCCCACCCCCACCCAATAGTGTCGGGGTGTCTTTAAAATATATATAGCCATGGGCTGTCACATGACTAATAAAAGATTATTCCATGCAGTTACATTACAACAAAAACACTACAGCTTATTATTACTTTTAAATAGTTATAGTAACAAAGTTGAAAACACAGCAACACATTTATACATGCTATCCAAAAATTTTGTTTTTATCATATTAGGTTATTTTTAGGATACCGCCCAACCCGACAATAGAATGGTTTAGATCATGCGTTAGAATGGCCCAGACAAAGTCCAGACCTAAATTCCATTGAAGCATCTGTGGCAAGACTTAAGAATTTCTGTTCCCAGACGCTCCCCATCCAATGTGACTAAGCTTGAGCTTTTTGGGGAAAGAACGGGCAAAAACTTCAGTGTCTAGCTTTTTTTTTTTTTTTTTTTTTGCAGGTTTTTGTCCCTAAATGTCTCTTTGTTTAAGAATCAAACAAATGTTGAAGGGCAAAGTATTGTAAGAGTCAAATGTTATACATAGTACATTTTTAAAGTGATTAAAAAAAATAGGTTAATATATTCTTAGAATTGATCGGCCGATTAATCTGAAATCGGTTTCATTTTCTGTCAAATATCAGCATTGGCCTCAAAAATTTCTTATCGGTTGTGCCCTACTGCAAAGTCTTGACGCAGAAGGACTGAATACAAATGCACGCAACATTTTTCAGATTTGAATTGGCCTAAAATTTTGAAAACCCTATTGTTCCCTTTCTAATTTACAAGTTGGTGCTAATTTGTCTAGGCGCGAAAAAGTCAAACGCACTGTATTCAATCATTAAGACGGCAAAAATGTGTTTGCTTTGAGAGCTCTACCTCAATGAAGATGGTGATTTTGGAAAGGTAGGTCCTCCACGTACTCTTGGAGAAGCCTTCAAAACAGGTTGTGGCTCTGTTTGTGCTGTTGATGGTAGAGAAGAAGGTGACTGATATCCCTCCTCCCACAATGGTCAGCCACACAGCTGCACACACCATTGCGGCGTTCTTGCGCGTGCGGATGGAGCGGGAGTGAAAAGGGTAGACGATTGCCAAAAAGCGGTCAACGCTGATGCAGGTGAGGAAGAGCATGCTGCCATAGATGTTAGTGATGAAGGCTGTTCCCGAAACCTTACACAGTCCATCTCCAAATGGCCAGTGGCGGTTAACATTGTAGAAGACCTTAAATGGCAACGTAAAAACAAATACTAAATCAGATAATGCTAAATTAGTCATAAACATGGTCGTCTCATTCTGCATTTTCATGCGAAAGCAGAAGACAAAGAGCGCAGCACAGTTGGTGATGAGGCCCAAGACAAAGACCACACTGTAGACCACCGAATACAAGTTGTACTTGAAGGAGTCGTCAATACCGCAGTCCTCCATCCCAGTCTCATTGAGCACCAAACTCGCCATGGTGAGGGTGGAGAAGGCTCCGAGGAACAAACTCACACCACAATATTGTCTTAAGGAGGAAAGGGCGATAATAAGTGTGGAGTCCAGGTGTCAGCGGGATATTCCCCAGTCAAGTTTTCTCCAAGCCATCATGGACACAATAATGGAGGTGCTCAGCATGCTCATTACTCCTGTGGAGAGAAGAGGAAGAAGTTGTCACCAAGAAGCATCTGACTTCTCACCCCAAAGTAAACCTGAAGATGTCTTCCGAGCAGTCACCCGGCTACATTTGTGCCGGCTTTCTCTTTGTGCGTGTGCTTTCTTGTAACACATGCTATTCATATTAAGCTTTATCATCAGAATTGAGGAAGGGAAGCAGCTAAGAGAGGACAAAGGTTAAACACACTCAAACTACTACTTTCACTCATGTGCACTCTGCTCAATCTAAATCCACTCACAACCATAAAAGTACACGCAGAGAGGATTTAAGTTGAGCTTCAACTGGTTTTGAATTCCACAATAGAGGCTCAGACTACAACCATGTCTTATTGAAGTTCCACCTATACTCGCTGGTAAGTCCGGATGTCCACCCTTGTCCCCCAACCCCTCAATAACTAGTAGTATATAGTCCCGGACTAAAACTTATTTCCATCATTCAGTTTGGAAATTTGGAAAATCACACATGACTTAATTTGATGGATCTAGTTTCAGTTAACTAAATTCATGCAGTTAAAATAAACCTATTACCGTAATTAAACACACTAATCTTATCACCAGCTAAACCGTAAAAACCACGATGCTGCTTCTGCCCCAACAACACAAAATCTCAGAATGAACAGTTGTTCATTTTTTACTTGTTGTTTACTTGTTTACTTGATTGTCTATTGTGGGCCATGTCTTGTCACCGTGGGATAGGGGGGAACGAAATTTCGGTTTCTTTGTGTGTCTTTGGCATGTGGAGAAATTGACAATAAAGCTGACTTTGACTTTGATTTTTTAATGCTATCACCATCATTTAGTGACTCAGTTCAACCCAAAATAGAAGATTCATCTCACAATCCTACCTAACACCACCTCTTTGTGCTTTAGAAAGGAAACGCCACTTGCTCAACAAATCTGAAAGTTGCGGGCAGGCAGGCCAGGCAGGAAACGATACTGTAAGGCTGCTTCATGCTCCTGCTTTCAAAGGAGGTGCTGTTTTAAGAGCTTTGCGTCCATCCAATATCTGCAGATATCTCTAAGTCCAGCTCTATTAAATAAATGCCAATTTTAGACCATTAAGTAGGAGACAGAATAGAGGCCTATCTATTGCGTGTAGAAAACTCAAGTGAGTTTGGATGTGACTCACTGAACAGATGCTCCATAGAAAACACCGAGCTTGTGCACTTAATTGGCAGTGCCTTGTGCAGTGTGGCAGTGACATATTTACGGCGTTTTGACACTCCTTTGAGAAAGTTGATGTTTACAATCCCTACCCTGTACCCATCTGAACCAAACACACTCTCATAGAACCTACATTAAGCAGGCAAACACTAACATATACCAGTCCTCACACAAACGCCAAGGAACCGTGGCAGCGGTGGTTTGATGGCCGCTACGCATGAGAGAGCTACAGATGGATAGCTCAGCATGCTGTGGCTTATGTTGGCCAAAAGATTACAGGCTCCATGTGCGTTTGGTTTCATGCACAGGGTCACGAACAGCTGCACTTGCAAGCAGAGCCCCTTGGACGGTGATGGTGACAGAAAGAGGCCTCTGGGATCTGCTGATCTCTAGAGCTTGAGTTCATCTTGTACATCCAGCTGTTGCCTTCCCTCACTCATGGCTCTTGAACTGGCACACAATGATTAATTCAAGAATGTCTTCTTGGGGAACAACGTCTTTGCAACAGTTATCACTGTGATCTACAGTTGCCGCTAAACGGTCACTATCATATCATATTCCCCAACGTTTTACCGTAATTTGGGGATTATAAACTCCACCTCGATATAAACAGCACCAGCTAAAATTAGAGGAAAATTCCATTTTGTTCATATATAAACCGCACTGGACTATAAGTCACAGGTGTTTTAAATGAAATGTCCCCATTTCTATTACATGTATTACCAAAACAAATCCTTTTACAGTATCATAAAAATTATGAAAAACCCATAGATAAGCCACAACAAACTATAAAACGCAGAGTTCAAAGCTTGTGCAAAAAGTAGAGACTTATAGTCCAGAAATTATGGTACATTGTTTTTTCTCTTTCTATTCTTAGTTTGGTGTTTTGCTGCTATCCACTCGCTTCTGTAAAGTTAATTTCTTGATCATGAGACAATTAAAGGCTTGTTTTATTCAATTTGTACTACTTTGTTTGACTGTATCGTTTTAAAAGAGCATATCCAATTAAATCAGGGGGAATCCAGGACTCAAACTTATTTTTTTTATATATATAAATATATATAAACCGTATTGGCCCGAATATAAGACGACCCTGATTATAAGACGACGCCCTTTATTTCAAGACTCAAGTTTGAAAATAAACTTTTTGAACACCAAATTAAATTTTTATACAGAAAATAATTACAGTACATCTGATACAAATGATTATAACAATATATTCGAGAAAAAGCATGTTATTTTGCCTCATCCAAATCATGCAAAAACAGTCTATCACATCTTAATATCTGAACATTTAAATATGTAAACTAAAGTGCAATCACATTTGTAAATGAATAGCTTCTGGTTTTTGAAATGTAAATAAACCAATCTACTGTGATAAACAACAAAATTGCAATAACTGCACTAACCATCAAAGTGAAGTCTAACTGTAACTGTAGTCTTGATACAAATCTGAATAAGGAAAAACATTGCAATAAAATAATACAATCTGGTTTAAACTTGAGAGTAGCTGAGATCTGTCATGTCAGAACATTACTCCATAATTTCCCTATGTAGAAGCGTATAAAGGAATATCAAAGTCAAAGTCAGCTTTATTGTCAATTTCTCCACATGCCAAAGACACACAAAGAAACCGAAATATCTTATCGTATGTCTGCTTCAAACCGTTTGTTGTTGGGTTAGGACAGTGGATCCACTTTTATGGAAAAGGAAATAAATTAAGAGCACATATTTTTGCATGTAATTTGTCCATATCTGAAATGGCATTTTTTCTTGTCAAAGATATAGTTAAGAAGTGTGTGTGCCCCCCCCCCCCCCCCCCCCCAGTAGAACTGATGAAAGATTGCTGCCCGTTCCACTCCAGCATTTAAGTTGCCTAATATATAGAATTTAGAGCATGTCCATTGTGGAAGAATACTTGCATGATGTTCGGGGGTTGTTACGTATGAGATAGTGTGATGGATTGGCAAGCAGTCTCTTCCAGGCATTTGCTAACTTGCTTGTCCTCATTGGGGTCGTAGGTGAGCTGCAGCCTATCCCAATTGAGGCTGAGTTCACCTTAGTAAATCGCAAGTCACATATAAACAAAGAACCTTTCACACTCATTCATCTCAACTTACATATCTGTGTAAAGCAAATGAATGATGAATAAATGGAACAGCTGCAACTGTAATAATGATTTTATAAAATGTTGGGATTTCCAGCTTCAATTTAGATAGCAATTTAGATACTATACATGAACTTTATTCCTATAAATCCTCAGACAAATACTTCAGAGTGGCAAATAAATTATGAACCCATTCTTCATAGTTATTGTAGAGGGAAATAAAGTTAAAATGCTGTTTTTAAGTCGATTGTATTTTTTCCAAAGACTGAAGCAAATCGATCATCACGTAATCCAGCAGCAACGCAACAATACTGGATGTCTGGAGTGTTAATATAAACCACACTCCCATTGATACGAGTACAAACACAATCGAGTGCAGACTCACTGTGATGAAGTGATGGTGACAGCTCTCCTCACTAGTAGCTGTGTAATGTGTAGGAGCTGTCACAATTTAAACTCCATACTTCGGTCTTCTCGCTGCACTTGCCGAGTCTCCAACACTTGATGAGTTTGGACCTTTCGTGTGAGGTGAAATTCTTGTATTTGTCTGACACCTAGGCGAGCTTCTTTTCCAGGGATCTTTTCAGTCGTGCGTGTTTTCTGCTTGTGGCGTCTGCAGTGATTGCCTCGCTCGCTTGCTCGCCCCTGTTGCGCGTGAGCGTGCAAGCGTGCCCGTGAGCAGAGCCAAGCTTCCACGGCCACAGGAAGCCAGACAATAGCACCTCGGTCAGGCCGCAGGGGGGAGAAGGAGGAGGAAGCGTAGTGGGAGGGTTGGTGCTCCTTGCTAAGCTGTTTAAGTGCGCACAAACACTTTTATTGCCCACGACTGGCAGTGGTATGAAATCACAAAGCACAACGTACAGCCTTACTGTACTTCAATGGGTTGACTAGTTACAGTGGACTCATATACTGCGGTTCAGCACACACAAGTAGTAGATATTTTTGGGAAAATGCTTATCACAGATTTTCACCCCAAAAAATCAGGGTTAAAGAAAACGTTCCTTCTCAAAGCATTGTAAATTATACATAGATTGTCACTATTTGTGGGCCTCCCCCATCTCTATTCCCTTACCAACTTTTGCTGAAAAACAAACCAGTCCAAAAAATGGAAAAATCTAATTCGACGCCTGAAGCCTCAGAGTGGATCGAGGGTTTTCTGTTGCTGGTCCTTCCTTCTGGAATGATCTCTCCTTTTTAAAACTCAGTTGAAGACGCATATTTATTTTTTGGCTGTCGACCCAACATAAGACTGACTTTGTTGTTATTATTCTCTTGGTGTCTTTATACAAAATGTATGTTTCTCCTACTGTATTTTAACTTGTGATTTAATTGACTATTTTCCCTTTCTTTGTAGTGCGCCATATAAATTATTAAATATTATATAGTATTCTGTTGTATTGTATTGTATTATATTGCATTGCATTGTATTCTGTTCTCCATCCATCCATTTTCTGAACCGCTTAGTCCCCACGGGGGAGGCAGGCGTGCTGGAGCCTATCCCAGCGGTCAACGGGCAGTAGGCGGGGGACACCCTGAACCGGTTGCCAGCCAATCGCAGGGCACACAAAGACAAACAACCATCCGCACTCGCACTCACTCCTAGGGACAATTTGGAGTGCTCAATCGGCCTACCAAGCATGTTTTGTGGGAGGAAACCGGAGTGCCTGGAGAAAACCCACGCGGGCCCGGGGAGAACATGCAAACTCCACACAGGGAGGGCCGGACGTAGAATCGAACCTGCACCCTCCTAACTGTGAGGCGGACGTGCTACCCAGTGCGCCGCCGAGCCCTATTCTGTTCTACTCTAGTCTATTCTAACAACCCAATCCACGTCAAAATCGCCAGTTATATGGGTTGTAATGAACCGACCCAAACACAAATACTAGCTGTTGTATATCTATGATCTCTCCAATTAGCTTCCAAGAAGATGAAGCATGCAAGCAAAACCATCGAGCGTTTGCCCTGTGGACTATGGACACCTGCAAAGTTTTGGAAACATCATTTATGGGGCTCAGCTTAGCTGGAGGCAAAAATATCTTGCAAGCTCACTTGAAAACGCCAATTGGCACATTTCAAATTTTTTTTACATAGGAATAAATAAGAAAAACAATTTTCTCTTGTAGTTAAAACTGTGACAGCACCTGGATACTAGTGTGAATGGAATGGGTGAAAACAATGAGAAAATGCCCATATGCCAGAGGGTAGCAGCTCGTGGTGACCTTCGTTTTTGATTGGGGGAGGAAAAAAACTATGAACGTTTCATTTTTGGAACGATAAAAAATGTCCATTATGAACCATAAACTGAACAAGTTCATTTTAAAATTTGTGAACTGAACTTTGAACTAGTTTGTGTGGAAAATGAACTTTCCCAACACTGCTGGTGTGTAACATGGGGTAAATCGTTACCCTGCCTCTGCTTTCTGTCGGTGGATTTATTCCATTGTGCTATTGTACAAGTAATCATATAAAATGCAGCATATTTTTCATTATCATTGAACTCGTGATTAGACATACAAGCAGAATAATGAATGTGGGTACATTTTGAGAATTGCTATTGCGACGACACATTATCAGTAGGGTAAAACTAACCTGTCTCACGACGGTCTAAACCCAGCTCACGTTCCCTATTAGTTCATTAGGATGGGTTTTGTCAAAACGTCACAATTTGTCATTGTGCATATTGTATAAATGTTTGTTTCCCTGTTTAAGAACATGCCATCCAACAACAACAACATTCAGTATTTGTTACCATGTTACCATTAGACTGTGTACTTTTTGGAAAATGCTCCAAAAATTGTAGAAGCTGTAAAATGTCTTTTTCACGAATAGTACTGTTTTGTAGTGATGATACTGATCAAACCTACGTATGAAATCTCATTGTTCCACAATTTTCATGTCATTACTGACCTAAAACGTTGTTTTTAGCCAGCTGATAGGGTGGTGCTGGACTGGGTCCCATTGTGTTAAGGCTGGCATTGGGCTGTTTGAGTGCATGTGTGTGCAAGTGTATGTATGTCTGTGTGGGTTGTGAGTATGAGTGTATGATAAAGAAAAAGGGACATTTAACTGAGGGGAAATGGTTTTGGGGGTAGTGTCTGGCCCAACTACAATAGCCGCAGGGAGGACAGGATATCCTGCTTACTGCATAAGCTGAAGTCACGCACACGTGCACACACATGAGCAGCACAGACTAATGGAGTACAATACACACCATCAAGTGTTAAACATCTCCATTGTTGGAGTTGCCTTTAGTGTGTGGTGAGTCATGCACCGTAATTAAAATATAATTGGTGATGTTTCATATCACAAACCAAAAGCTTTTGTTCCACTACCAGTTACACTAATTTGGAGCACACCTTATGACCTCACAACAACTGCAAATTCATACTGACACCACAACAAGTTGCCTCTCCTAGTAAGTAACAGGTAAATAGCAAAGGCTGCTGTGAATTTGTCAGCAAGTATGCAACAAATGATCGAGACCTCTTACGTAAATCAAGCCGTCTGTCTTTGATTTGTTGTCTTTTCTCAGGCATGTTGGTTTCTTGTTTGGCTAACAACCCCCTTTAAGTAAAATACATTTACAATTAACATTTTAGAAATGCTTGTAAATAACACATTTACCTCAGTAATAGTTTTAATGATCATTTATGCGTGATTCATTTCAATTGAATCATTAGTTTGGTATTTTTTTAAATTTTTGCAATATTTACACTCAGTGCATAATAGGCTTACAATAATATTAAATACAATGGTGGGTGGTGCATTTCACACTTAGGCCTTCAGTGATGTCCAACTTAGTCAATAAGTACCTGTCATTTTGCAAGCATTTATAACACCAGGACTGGAGAGTAGTTAGAAACACACTTAAGCACTACTAGGCATAGCATCACTCAAATGGGCTATTATTTGGCGCATTTTAAAAATCAACAATGGTATATCTGGAAGTGCTGAGGGTCGAGAAGGGAGAAAAACAATATTTTTTCGTGGTCTTGAAATTGATTGCATATCTGTCAAAGAATGTTGTCCAGAATGTTGTGATGGCATTGTTGGTGGTGTGTGCAGAGGTCGCCTTGCGCTGCGCCCTGGCCTCTGCACACACTTGGACCACCTGAGATGCTCAGCGTTTCTTCATAAATCTGATTGAATCTGCCCTTGGCGCACTCAGCTTCGTCACAAAAGTCGTTCACCCTTGCCATGCAGAATTGTACATCCAGTGTTTTAGATTGTAGTCTTCCAAAGAGCAGCATTATCATTATGTTAACGATTTCTGGTTATGTTAGGCCAGCAGAGAAGGCTTTGCTGGCTCTTACGGCCCACCACTGATTAAATATAATTTTAAGAATAAAACCTCCAACAACACCAACAAGGCCATTATAGATGATTCAGTTATCTTACAATTTCATAACTTCACATTTGCATTTGTAGCATGTCCCAAAACTGTTTGAGAAAAAAAAAAAAAAAGCAACGATATACATGCCTAAGTATAAGTACACAAGTGTGTGCAGTATAACAGTATAACATGAAACATCCAAAGTCTGAAAAGTTAAATATTTGGGGTTGCTGATCATGAATGATGAAGATGTCAAACCTCAGGAGCCATAATGTGAAGCTGAAGTTAAAATATCACGATTGGACAAATGCAACACCTGCCGTGCACACAAATATTTTCCTCCTCTCTCTGTGTGTTTGGTAACGGTAACTACGCTATTTTTCCCCAGCCAAGGCTTTGTGAGTCACACCAACTACAACAAAGACTCTATTACAGCACCCTGCCCAGTACCCTCCCTCAGTCTCCCCTTTTCTTCAACTCATGTGTCCTGCCCTGCTTTAATGCAATGATGAGTGTACTTCCTTTACTTTTCTGCCCTTGCCCACGTCCATCCTCTCATTCATGTGCTCCAGGAACCTTTAGCGGCAACCCCATCGTGCCATACATACCTCTGCCCTGACAACAGTTTCAAACAAAGGCAGCAAGGCGCTCCAACACAGGAGACTTGAGTTTTACAGGCTTTATGGACTAACTGACAAGACGTGACTTACTGATGCCTGAAAAGGGGTGGTCCAGCGTTAGTATGTGTTGGTCCAAAACAAGCCCCTGTGAGCCCCTGTGATCTGTTATTCAACTCTGACCGCAATCCTCAAGGCTCTTGACTATGGATCAGTCTTGACAGAGGCCAGAGAGAGGGAGTCGCTTACCTCACATCACAGATAGATGAAGAATGACTATGCATGCATGAGTGCAAATTATGGGACTAACAAGACTGACCTTGCCCTTATCAGCTGCAGACAATGACTTGGGGGAGAGTGGGGTGAGATGCCACCCTTAAAAATTATTTCACATATGTATGTCATTAATACCTTCATTATTTTTCATTTAAATTTAAATAATAATAAAAAATAACAAATCTGGCCAGGATGTTCATTAAACATGTTACTAGATTTCTATCACACGTGTGTCAACTTTGGACTGCGCAGACCGCACAATGATATATACACACACAGCAATGGCGACTGGAATGTGTCTCTTGTTATTCCTAAAAGAATGAAGCCATATCGTTTCCAGCCAATACTATGAAATGAGTCTGCAAAGTGAGATTCCATTTCACTTTTTGAATTGACTGCTTTAAGACCAACAGGTATCCAGACAGTGACCTGTGCCATTTAAATGCTGGTTGGCCTGCAAAAACTTTTCAGCTATGTATGTGTGATGAGCAATATGGGTCCATTGAGTTATCCACCTAAACAAAGGTTGTTTGCCCAACTTGTAAAAAATAATTCACATTTTAATCCACATTTTAATTAATGTGATTACAGGTGGGTTTTTTGCATATGCACGTGACTTGTTTTTCCTGCATCCAGTCACTCACATACTACACAAGAGACTGTGATTGTTGACTATAATTGTACTACACTCAAAAAAAAAAAAAAAAAAATTCTCTACTTCCCTCTGCTGGACATATTCGTTTTAGCAGCAAGAGAAGTATTGCAAGGGTGCCTTGCCATGCATGGAAGAAAATTAGACAGATTTCTTTTTTATCTTTGTTTTTTTCCTTGTTGTTGTTGGTTTTGTTTTTTGATTTTTTACAATGTTGTATTGTTCCAGGCGGCTCGGTGGCGCACTGGGTAGCACGTCCGCCTCACAGTTAGGAGGGTGTGGGTTCGATTCCACCTCCGGCCCTCCCTGTGTGGAGTTTGCATGTTCTCCCCGGGCCCGCGTGGGTTTTCTCCGGGCACTCCGGTTTCCTCCCACATCCCAAAAACACGCTTGGTAGGCCGATTGAAGACTCCAAATTGTCCCTAGGTGTGAGTGTGAGTGAGATTGGTTGTCTGTCTCTGTGTGCCCTGCGATTGGCTGGCAACCAGTTCAGGGTGTCCCCCGCCTACTGCCCGATGACGGCTGGGATAGGCTCCAGCACGCCCGCGACCCCCATGGGGACTAAGCGGTTCAGAAAATGGATGGATGGATGTATTGTTCCATCTCCAGGGCCTCGAGTACTTCATCTTATAGCAATCATCGTGGCATGTGGTGTTTGCCTGTCCTCTGTCTTCATGTGTTATATCTTCAAAGAAATACTTTTGTGCAATTTAAGAATGAATGCAGTTGCAGACGTGTGCTCATCATTTGTTGTATAGGGCTGATTCGCTTGACCCCTGTTTGACTCATTCATGCAGGAAATAGATCTCTATAACGTCATGTGTATGTGAAACATCCGTTCATTATAGTCAATTAAAGGGGTGGATGGAAGACATTAGTCAAATTAAGACAGTCATTTCCATCAGTGGGAAAAACAACTTTTTGCTGACAGTGCCCTTACAATTTCTACTACCCAGTAATGATCCAAATATCCATCCATCCATCTTCTTCCGCTTATCCGGGGTCGGGTTGCGGGGGCAGCAGCTTTAGGAGGGACTCCCAGACTTCCCTGTCCCCAACCACGTCGTCCAGCTCATCCCAGGGGATCCCGAGGCGTTCCCAGGCCAGCTGAGAGACATAGTCTCTCCAACGCGTCCTGGGTCGTCCACGGGGCCTCCTGCCGGTGGGACATGCCCGGAACACCTCCCCATGGAGGAGTCCAGGAGGCATCCTGGTGGGATGTTCGAGCCACCTCATATGGCTCCTCTCAACGTGGAGGAGCAGCGGCTCTACTCCGAGTTTCTCCCAGATGACCGAGCTTCTCACCCTATTTCTAAGGGAGAGCCCCTGGACTCTGCCAGAGCTACCCTTTGTCACCAATTCCATTCATACCGTTGATAGACAAAATTTCCAGGCGCACTGAGGTGTTGAGGGCGTCCAGTTTGGTGATCTCAGTGTTACATCTCTGCTTCAAGCCGTGAGCGCCAACCCTCACTGGAGTAGTTTGCAGCCGAGTGTGAAGTGTTGGGGGTGAAAATCAGCACCTCCAAATCTGAGACCATGGTCCCCAAGTGGAGGACTTCAAGTATATTGGGGTCTTAATCACGAGTAAGGGCAATGGGAGGTCTAAACCCCAGCATGAAAATGATGATGCACCCGTTTTTACGCCGAGCGCAAATTTTCAGAGGAGTCGGGGGTGAGGTAATATAGTGGGCCGGAATGCAGAGAGACGCAGCACAGCCCCAAACACGTGAGATTCAACTTGCTTTGGCACGAAAATGACCCAACCACAGATGGATGAATGGATATTGAAAACTAACATTACTGAATATAGTTTTTATCCAGCTACAGCAAAAATGTGTTGAGAAGAATTGTATTTTATGTTCATGTTTTTCCAGGCTGTCTGACTGAAGGATGAGGTTCTGTTTACAATACAGAGCAGATCAAAATCTCCTGCTGTTAAAAATGAAGACCAGCAGGGTTCACAAGTGCGTCGTAGAAAGCTGTGGAAACATTTGATGATACAAAACACAATACAAATCCACATTTTGACTCCTGATAGCAAGATTTAAACTTTACATAGCTTTTTCTGATTCAATTTTAGTATTTGCTGGTCTAAGAGTTTTCCACGCTTGTCTCAATTCTATATAAAATTGTAGCATGCCACAAAATTACTGTAATTGTGCTCACATTCTTAAATGAATTTGAAACCATTGAAATTGCACAAAAAATACCTGAAAGGTTACTGTCTAACAAAATACATACATAAAAGAGCAACTCTCTCCTTAGTGGCTTTCTGTGGAGAACACAATTAGCTATCCGCCCACAATGTTTTCCTCAGACAGAAGGAGAACATGTGAATATAGCGAGTAGGCAACAGACCATGATAAACACTGTTAAAATCATGCACAGTTGAAAAGGATGGATGGATGGATGGATGGATGGATGGATGGATGGATGGATGGATGGATGGATGGATGGATGGATGGATGGATGGATGGATGGATGGATGGATGGATGGATGGATGGATGGATGGATGGATGGATGGATGGATGGATGGATGGATGGATGGATGGATGGATGGATGGATGGATGTTCATAACCAATTAGCATAGACACAGCTAGCAAGTATCTTTGCCCTTAAATCAAATCAGGTAAAGCTTGGTCCATCGTGGACTTGGACCAAAAGCCCTGTGGTAGTAGTGAAGACGGCCCAGTAGTGGTGACACTTCCTGAAGCTCCTCAGGAGGGGAAACCTGAACAACCCAGCTCCTGGCGAACTTCTCGGTTCCAGTATAGAGAGTCTGCTGACGTATGCTATCATGGTGTGGCACTCCAGCAGAGAGGAAGAGTCCACAGAGAGTGCCACGAACCGCAGAGAACATCATTAGACATTAAGAGGACATTAAGTGACAGAATTAATAGACAGCTTCTTCTAAAAGCTGTCTCAGCTCTAATGTGCACAAAAGAAATCCCACATTATAATTCTACCTCTGCAACACATTCGAACATAGCAAAACATTTTGGGGTGTATTGGTAGTTATTTTGAGATTTGCTGTTCAATTTCCTTTCCCTCGGTGGTACAATGACAATAAAGCTAAAGTATTCTGTTTCTGAAAACATTGTCTGATTTTTTTTGTTATGTTTGTGTATGGTCTGTCGCAGAAAAATGTTTTAAAATTTGTAAAGTTTGTACTAGGCCATCCCGCCCCCATATTTCTACACTCAAGACCTCTTGCTTCAACTCCGTTAAGACTGGTCTGGAAAAGAGCCATCATGTCTGAGTCATTCTGGAGGGGAATCAGAGCCTGAGGGGCTTCGCTTCATCTTGACATTGTTTAAACCTGTGTCTTTTTACACTTACTGCCAAAAAAGGAATTCTCTGTGGAGAAAGTACTTTGCAAACATACAGACCAGGATTTATCTGCTGGTGAGTAATCTGACTGCAATAATTATCTTCGTTGTGTTTTGGTTGTTTTATCATCCCAGGATGATCTCTTCCATGCTGATTACCGGCAATCTCTTGATTCATCTGGCATTTGTCGCTTCAGTTATTTCTGCTGATAGTTGACAGAAAACAGGTAGTGTTAGTTTTTGCACTGTGTGCGAACGAGGGCACATTTCACAACAAACAACAGAGAGCCAAAATATTTTCAAATATCTGCATCTGGAATAACACATCTGGTTCTTTTCAAATACTTAAAAGTAACCATAACTAATTATCCATTCTGTACTACATGGTGTTAGCATATTCGATAAACTGAAAGTGATTGAATTCAAGTTAAAAACAGCAAATTGCTCACAAGTTGCCTTTGAAAACAAACACATTTTTTCTCTGAACATTTTGTATACATATTAGAATTGCAATGTCAACATCAAAGGCTCCAAAAAAGAAAAATGGATTGTGGTCAAATGTCTAAGCAGATCGTGATCACCGAGCATATGTGTGGATCAGTCGGGAGATCTGTGCGAGGATCGTAGTGATGTCAGCATTAATTTTCAATGTTGCTTGCAGTGTTTGCACACATTTTGTCACGTACTAAAACGATCACATCAGACAACGTTTCCTGCAAGGCATAAAGTCATAACACAGACATGGATCATTAATATTTGCTTCAAACAGTTATTGGCTTGACTTCTTTAGCGTCTGAGTGAACATTACTTCAAGACAACGAAAAAATATGTTTATTATCTGCATGTTTTCACGTACAAATTTGTGTTTTGCTTGTAACGCATAACTGTAGTGAAAATTGCAGGAAATCTTTGGGACTTTTGGGGAATTTGGAAACGCCAACATTCATTGAATTTAGAGTGCACGTGTAAGCCAAGCCTCAAGATGTTTTTTTGAGAGTATGAACAAATGTTCCGTGCATATGGAAATGCACTCACTATAATATTTTCTATCAACATATGGAATGGATGTCCTATTGATGGTCATGGTGTGTGTTTCATTACTGACGCACTTTCAACATATACAGTCAGTCAGTCAGTCAGTCAGTCAGTCAGTCAGTCAGTCAGTCAGTCAGTCAGTCAGTCAGTCAGTCAGTCAGTCAGTCAGTCAGTCAGGGGTGCACATAAATTTTGGGCGTTGTCTTCAAATGAGAACCAGAAGTTATTGTTTGATGTACATTTTTTTTTTCCTGACCCACCCACCTCATCAATGAACTTTTTGGCATTGCATATGGGCAAGGTACGTACATCGTAAATATGTGTAGATCAGTTGTTCTTAACCTGGGTTAACCCGAGGGGTTGGGTGAGTCGGTCTAAGGGGTTCGGCAGAGCCTCCACTGCGGAAGTCCGAACACTTGATTATCGTGTAAATTCGTGATGACGCATATCTGAACTGGTCTCATAAAGGCAACAGCAGAAGTTACACTGATTTGCAGATATGTTATTTGTTGTGAGTTCATGCATTGTGTTGGTTTTTGTTCTTTGAACAAGGTGATGTAAAAAACATCTGTCTTGAATTTGAAAAAAATAATTTTATTTTTCACTAGTGGGGTTTGGTGAATACGCATATGAAACTGGTGGGGTTCGGTACCTTCAACAAGGTTAAGAACCACTGATATAGTCCTAAAACACAAACAAGTCTCAAAGGGCTTCACATGAGAAAACTAAAAGAACCCTATTGGGGGAAAATGAGTTAGTATTTGATAACTTACTGTTGTTCCCTACTAGAAGCATTGCTTTGTATCTTGTAACACACTGGAAAACAGGAAACCAAGAAATCGCAAATGTTTACTGTGTTTTTATTATCGGGCCATTAAACTGCTGAACCAAGAGCATTTGACCCATATAAACATCTTCATCAGCAGAGCGTTGCTTACATGCTTTGCACATTACGTGAAACATTAAAAATGTCTCTCTCCAGATTTCACTGTCAGCAGGCCATCCAGGCATTTATGTGGCTTCACTTCACTAAACCTTTTGAAATTTGCACTCACCAATTCTGAGTGAATGTGATATACTAACAGAAGATATTAACTTTTTGCAACAAGGAGTAATAGAAGTCCCAACAGATGAGATCAGAGGTTGTTCAGACTTCCATGTATGGAGTTGTTGCCGCTGGATCAAAAGTCCTCACCAACATCACGTAAACACAAGACTTCAAGAGCACATTCTTCACCACCACATATACTATACAACACATACTGTACATAAAATGTGTTGAAAACTTTAGCAATTTCTCACCATTGTATATGGCTGTTACCTGCCTGGTTATAATAAATTGCAGCTTGAAGAACAGTGCACTGAGACCAATACAAACACAAAAAGAACCGCTGTGGTCACCTTCCATATGGAGTCTATTATCAACATAGCCTTTAAAAAAAATACATATTACCTCTAACACAAACCTCAGTACCTTTTGTAGATACAATATTAACCTTTCTGTACCCACTCACATGTCCTGATGCTCAAAATTGTCCAAAACAAATTATCATTGACATTGATGCCGATGCACAACACTGGACCAGTGGAACCTCAAAGGTTGAACTCCGTAGAAGTTGTAAGTTTTCAAATTCAACCCTATTTTTTAGGAAAAATACATCTCTGAAGACGTGGTGGGCAAAGTATGGCTCGAGGGCCACATAATGATTTCTCTGTTATTGAATACGGCCCACCAACCTCAACCTCTACCAGTACCTTACCGTATTTTCCGCACCATAAAGTGCTATGGGTTAAAAGGCCCGGACTACGAGGGCTATTCTGTACTTAATCCACACATAGGGTGCACCGCATTACGGAGCGCATACATGCCATGACTTACGGCAAGTACGGCATTAAACATGCTAAGTTCCCTCTCATCATTGTGTCGTCGTTGTTGCGTTGCTCTTTGGCAATGATCCCGGCTTTCCAGAAAGCTTGAATTGTGCCTCGTAAGCATGTCTCTTTGTCGATGCCAATTTTGAGAGTTCTGATGCTGTTTGCTATGCACAAACTGATAGTGTTTATTTATCATTCGCAGCGGACGTACATGGTCCATGTATAATGTGCAGTTCTCTGATTTGTTAACCGCCGTATTTTATGTACAATGTAATGTCCTCTGATTGGTTCATTGGGTCTATATATTGCGTGTACATATACATAAGTCCCTGTGTGGCAGCAGCAAGACAACATTTACAGATTTTGGAATCCGTTCCACACAAATGGTGCACCTTATTAAAAGGCGCTCCTTCGGTTTTTGAGAAAATTAAATGCTTTTACGTGTGCCTTGTCCCGTTGTTCTCCTACGAGCCTGTCTACCTGCCTCCCTGCCCACCTCTCTGCCTGCCTGCTTGCTTACTTGCCTGCCCTCCTGCCTTCTCCTACTTCCCTTTCCCCTTTCTCTCAATCAAATAAAGTTCGTGCTGCACCCCGTTGTTCTACCCTGTTACACAATTTAACTTTTGCCAAATCTATATATGACCTGGCCCATCTGTCTGATTTTTATTATCAAAAGTGGCTTGAGAGGACAAACATTTCACTAAAGCAACACATTTTCCAAGACTTGAGTACTAACACCACAAGTGTACATATTTTATAGTGTAAGAGCAGGATGGGAGAGTCACCAAAACGTTTTTATGTGTAGGGTCACATGCGCGTTTGCTCACCAACCCCTTGAGTGTGTTGTAACTGGAGCATTTCCTGCCACAATCAACTCAATGCAAGTTATCAGTACACCACATTAACGTTCTTACACCTCAAAAAGTGAAGTATAAACTTCGGATAAATGTGACATTTAAAAGTTTTATTCATGCTTGATGAATGAATGAAATGCATGTTTCTCACTTTACATGTTTTTTGGTGTAAACATGTTTATGTTTGCTAAATAAAAACTAAATGAGTTACGGCCGGCCGCCCTTTCACCACAAAGGCTTTTCAATTGCGAAAATGAGGTGGTTCATTTCCACCGAGGCATCCGGACTTGATTTGCTAAGCACAAGGCAAACTCATTAACGTCTTGCAAAGGAAATGCTGCGGAATAAACGAACATCATCTATAATCACTTAGAAGGAATCACTTTGTTTTCATCTTGTTTGCACCTGTTGTATTTTTAAATTGATAACATCTGATTTTTGGACACCCAAGCCAAAGCAACTCGGATGAATAAGGCGCATTTAAAAAAAAGCACATGTAAAAAATTCTTACAATGCTGTAGGTTTGGTAATTGCAAGGTGTCCCCTACACTGAAAAAAATGGGGAAAATAATGTCACCTTTTGGCATTCATTCTACCAAGAGTTATGTCATGACACCATTATCTTAATTAGGAATATTCAGTTGTATGCAAAGATCACTCGTCTGTATTCATTGTAGGCATGCATGAGTATATCACAATTAAAACAACATGGTGCAACTGGGAAATGAGCTTAGAAACGCCATTCCAGCAAAGTGCACATTTACTCCACTACTGCTGTGATCAGTAAAGACAGATTAGACTCTCACATTTCAAATAAATCTGTTCCATCACCAGAGGCAACTGATCAATAGAAGGCCGTGGGTGTCACCTCACCGCTGACAGACGACTATGACTGTGTTTACTAAGTTAAAATGATTTTAATTACGTTGATAATGTTTGAGTGTGTGTGTGTGTGTGTGTGTGCGTGCGTGCGTGCGTGCGTGCGTGCGTGCGTGCGTGTGTGCGTGCGTGTGTTTGCGTGCATGTGTGCGTGTGTTTACTGCATACGTTTTAGTCATTTTTACAGGTCCTAATGGATCATTTTGTCAAAGCTGAATGAATGTTGCTGATTCTGTGTAAGAACCATCTAAGATTTCCTGTTAACTCACACAAAGTACTGTGGAAAGTTGATGGACCATTTCTACTCAAACATTCTGTGGATGTGAGGTTTTGTAATTACTAAACTATTTTTATGTCTCAAATTTTACGAAAGACCACATTTCCTTCAGAGTAGTGATACAATTGGGTTAAGTTGGGCAAATAATCTTCCTGTATTTTATGTAATTCACATTTTGTAGTAGAATACAATAATTGGCTTGTCAGATAACATCATCAGCATTTACACCACATTATCATCACCAACATGAGTATCGTTAAACCACTGGAGGTCAGCACAGATACTATGTCTTCCTACAGATGATGACATCACCAGAAATGATGAACAGTGGTAGTGAAGAATTACCACCTTCGAGACATTCATACTAGATGACACACTGCAGAAGCAGCCACTTGCAGGAGCGTCCTTCGACCGGGATTTTGACATTAGGCAGAGAGGATCAGCTATTCGCAGACTGTCCATCAGACTGAAGTGAAGATCAAGCACAGTAAGGGAATCTTATTGGTGAGCATTCAAATTCAACTTAAATTCAGTTATACTTCAGCAAAATTGGTTTTGTTGCAGGAAAATTAGTGAAAAATGCACAAATGAAATGCTCTTATTATGGAAGACATATTTCCTTTACGCATTTCTTCATTTGAAATGCAATCACGAATGTTTAACTCATCGCATAATGGGGCTATAACTGTATGAATAATACTTTAAAAAATATTTAAAATCGGGGTACTTAAAACTTTTGCAATTCTATACTGCAGCAGATTTTGAAAAAAAAAATCTTATTATTGATGAGCAATTTTAGCTGCATGAAGATCCCCTAAATACATGTGCATACGAATCTCATTAGTATGTGAAACTCTCAAGATGAGTATTACATTTTTTGTAGTGATCAATGTTTGGCTGAAAAAGAAACTTTGCAAAGCATATTTTGTTTTTTATAGTTTCTAGTAACTAGGGCACGAAGTCGCTTCATCTGCGTAGGGTTCGTCATCCACCCCAAAAAACTGTTTGTCCTGAGTATTTTAGTCTTTTCTTTTTCTTTTAGATAGATTTTTAGAAAAGTAGTCTTTCTGATGGAACGATTACCATTTGACAGGGTGTCCATGTTAATCAGATTTTCGGGTTTCCTACTGTCAGCACGACAGGTGAAAAATCTGTGAACTAATCTGTCAACTGTGACATTTTTTGGTGTCTCACATTCAATGTTATGATTTGTCCTTGTCTCAGCAGTTGCGGATGGAACAAGTCAATGAGAGCCGCGGTGTAGAGAGCAACTCTACTCTGTGTCCCACCATCGATGACTTCCGTAATCAGGTTTATTCCACATCCTACTCCCTCATCACGGTGTTAGGCCTGTCCGGAAATGGCTTTGCATTGGTGGTGCTGATCCGAACGTCCCGACCGAGTTCTCCGTTCCAAGTCTACATGCTCAATCTGGCTATGTCCGACCTGCTGTGCGTGAGCACTCTGCCAATGCGGGTTGTGTATTACGTCAACAAGGGACAGTGGAACCAGGGAGACTTCCTATGCCGCATCACTTCCTGCGCCTTTTATATCAACCTGTACTGCAGCATTTACTTCATGGCGGCCATGTCTGTGACGCGTTTCTTTGCCATTGTATTCCCTGTGCAGAACCGACTCATGGTGACAGTGAAACGTGCACGCCTGGTGTGTGCGGCCATTTGGATTTTTATCTGTCTAGCCTCGTCACCCTTCCTGATGCTTGGCCAGAAATTTGACCCCGCCACCAATAAAACAAAGTGCTTTGAACCTCCGATAGGTCAAGATGTGTCAAAGGTAGTCATGTTGAACAATTTGTCTTTAGTGCTTGGTTTCCTCCTCCCCTTCCTTATAATACTGCTTTGCTATGCTGGCATTATCCACACCCTACTGTCCCGCACCTCGGGGGCTAGACGTCGGCAGGACACGGGCCCTAAAGCCATTCGAATGATCGTCATCGTCCTACTAACCTTCTTAGTTAGCTTCATGCCGTATCATGTGCAACGCTCCATCCACATACACTCCTTGTACGGCACTTCCTGTTCAGAAAGGATTGTTATGCAAAAGTCAGTTGTTGTGACGTTGTGTCTCGCTGCAGCCAATTCATGCTTTGACCCTCTGCTTTACTTTTTCTCTGGGGAGGCTTTTATCAACCGTCTTTCCTCCATGCGCCTGTCACGATCAACTTCTGTTAGGCTGAACGTCACTAGTATAGAGACCGGCGTCAGCCGAAACCCCAGTGCCACTTCATTTATCCCCAACACGAGCACAGTCCGATAAGGTGAACGACACATTCAAAAAGGTTGACTTCTCACCAACTAACGTATTGTAATTTTAGTAACAAAAATTAAAGCACTGGAATCTGAAGACTCCCTTTGAATTACTGTGGTTACTGTGTTATTAAGAAAATAGCCATCATTTCCTTTTCAACATGACAGTGGTGCAGCTGAGAAAGAGTAAAGTATACAATCAAATGCGGTGGACAGTCGATCCCAGGGCAAATACGTTGGAAAAAATATATAATAGACATTTAGGTCATGAATTGTCTTTTTGTTGATATGGTTTTGATTCGATTTAATTTTGTCAATAATGCCTCTTTAATTCTCTTTTGCTTATGAAATTTCCTTTCCTTTTCTAAAATATTAATGAAATGCTTTTGTCACAAGTGGACAGCCAATGAGGCCGATAAATATATGTTCAAAGCAAAAGGACACGTGTGGCTCCCTCTAAAAAAAATTACAATTACAAACAACTTGCCATAATGTATTAGAGAATAGGCAAATCGATGAAAAAAGTCATTATTGATTCTTGCACAAAAACAACAATTAGTATGTCTTTTACATTATATTTTGCAGGGAAAGTCCGCAAGAAAGACTGACTTTACCAACACTTGAAGTGGAATCAATCTTTACCTGTTTTTGGAAAGGAAGCACCTTTCTATCACTCCCTAACCTGATGACGTCATCCAACAAAGGTGGCGGAAAGGTGGCTAGTTTAGATTTTACTATGCGAAGAGGCCTCAAGTCTGCATCTATTCCTATCCTTTGTCAGATTGTCTTGTATCCTGCCATGTCTTTGAACCAGCCCATGTTTATAAGCTTGACCTTAGGTCTAGAAACATTTTTGTTTCTAGACTTCCAAGTCAAGTCAAGTTTATTTGAATAGCCCTAAATCACAAGCAGTCTCAAAGGGCTTCACATAGACAAACAATTGACAATTCTTCTCAAAGCATCCCCTGATCTTAAGCTCCAGAATTAGTATTTTTTTCTTTCCAGTTTATGCTATGATCTTTCGTTGCTGCTTAACCTAGCTTTGGTGGGATTTTTAGTTGTTAACCTTGTATTTTTGTTTTTTTTTCCAGCTTTGGTATTCTGTATGTTTTTTGATATCCTATTAATTACTCAGTGATTTTTTTGTAAATCCTGTGAATCAATTTTTGGGGAACTTTTTGCATTCTTGAATAATATGTAATTCAAGGTCCATTTGAATTTGAGGTTTGTAACTGTTAGCCCTTCACATTATTCAGGAATGTAAGTATCAGTTTTTAAAAAGTTGTGAGTATATATTTCGTTAAGATTCTAAGTAACTGTTAGCCCTTCACATTATTCAGGAATGTAGGTACCAGTTTTTAAAAAGTTGTAAGTATATTTTTCATTATGATTGTTCAACAAGTTACGGATTGTGTCCACTAGGTGTTACACCAGCACAGATATTGTCCTTGTTCTTCAATAGTCCATCCTGATTATTTTCTATCTATCCATCAATTCTCTGCTTTTCCTCATGAGCCTCTCAGGCAACCATCCAAACTCGCACTCATACCTTTGGGCAATTTGCTCAATCGGCTGACCATGCATTTCTTTGGACTATGAGAGGAAACGGGGGCACCTGGAGGAAACAGGGAGAACATACAAGCTACACAGAATCAAATCCGCAAACTCTGCACTGAGAGACGGACGTGCTAACCTGTCGACCACCGTTCCGCCTTGATTAATTTTTTTTTCAACCATGATTCATTTCTATCAACGATGACATTCCATATTGGTCCAGAGAGTGAACTTCATTCAGCTGCATGTCCATTGGTAGTTGCTTAAAGGGACTTGAGAAGATAATAAAATCAAATCTGTTCTGCAACTATTTTACTGCATTTAATGTGTGAGTGTATCTCTCCATCTGCAGCAGTGAATGAGCTAATCCTAGAAAAAGGTTCCTTTAACACCCATAAACAGACCACATTTAAACATACATTTAGGCAACAGATTACTATGAACATAACGTGACTCTGAGATCTGACTGCTGAGACCACCCCGAGTGATGAGCAGATAAAAAGCCACTGTATTAGTGCTTCATGAAGAGATTATATCGAGCACATGATCAACTCTCTCCTCTGTTTGCACAAAAAGATGTTTGTTTCTGTCGGAAAGCACAGATGGTAACCATGGTTATACTCTTAGTTTGTCTACTCCATCTAGCAATTTAAGTGCAAGGAAAGTACCATGAAGACTGTTTTGTGTGGTTATGAATAACATTAGAAATGTATGTGTATTTGTATGACTTCTCAAACCAGGCTTTGACGTTTTGAGGCTTTGATATGCATGCCCCGGAGTAACATTGTCAAAAAACAAAAACTGAAAAAAAAAGGTGTCAAGTGAGCATAAGCATTTAACAATCAGGTTGGAGACATGCAGGGCCTGATTTTATTTAGATGTACTACTTGTGCAAAAACAGCTGCAAACATGAATGCAGACAGATGTGGACGCCGAGCTACTAATGGGTTGCAACCAGGATTGTGTCTTATTATTTAACTGGTTCTTTTATCACAAACAAGATATTTAGGTTGAATTACCTGACATTCGGCTTGTACTTCCTCTGAAGAACCAGTTAAATAATTGACAAGTGAAAACAAAATGAACATAGTACAACTACAGGATTGTGTCTATCAAATGATGCTGTCCCAAGTTTTAAATGCAACACTAGTCACGATGGGGACAATAATCCAGTTCTTAAGCGTTGTTGTTTATTCAGTTAGGATATGACTTATGCGGTTGCTGGGTTCCCCAAAATTATCGCTGCCATGGCCCTTTCTTTTCTGTATTAATAAAACGCTTCACAACAGTCACGTCAACCTTTGTTCATTCTTTTTTTTAATTCAGTTAATCACAGAGACTGTGTCATTTCTTTGTACTTTGTACTGTTTCTCTTTTTTTTTTATTACCGTAATTTCCAGACTATAAGTCGTGGTTTTTTTTTTCATAGTTTGGGTGGGGGGGGGGCGACTTACACTCAGGAGCGACTTAGATATGTTTTTTTTCACAAATTTTTACTTGATCATTGAGACATCACTTACTTACAAGTATAGTTGACCACTTCCCATGTTATTTTAGTATAGTTGATCACTTCACATGCTTTTATATCTTTATCTTGAACATATTCGAAACATAAAAAATAGAGAAAACATTAAATAAAGCAATTAACACTTTAAAGCACCATGTCCAAGTCCACTGTCTGCTGTATGTACACTTGCTCCATTTTTACTCCTCTTATATTTATTATTATTATTTATTATTATTTGTTTATTTATCATTTATTCAACACTCTTATTTATTCATTGTTTGTGCCTTCTTGGGTTTTTTGTGTTGCTTGTATGCATATGTGTACTATCTCACCGAGGGATAGTGGGAACGTAATTTCAATCTCTTTGTGTGTCTTGGTATATGAAAAAAAATCGACAATAAAGCAGACTTTGACTTTGATAAAACAACCAATTAAACAAAACAAAAAACTACATCTGAAAAAAAATTATATTTTCAGACAAAACTGGATGAGGGCGCTCTAAATTTCACCGTTGGCCGTGACTCATCAACTGGGTGGGCTTAAGAAAAATGGAAAAAAGGATGGCCAGCGACAAGGTCCAGTCACATGTCTAGTCACAAAACTATACATACATTCTGAACTCTGTTGCTTCAGTCGTGATGAATCTCAAAAGCTTTGAGGAGTATCAATACTGTCACTGTTGGGATGCAGACAAGACAATAAGACAAGGTACTAGGCACAGGTAGCACGGCCACGGACGTTTACACAGGTGAACAGGACTAGGTGACAAGACAAACTGACAAGGGCTGTTTGGATTCATGGGGTTTAAATAGTGTCCTTAACAAGCAGGGATAGGTGCAGGTGATTGTCTCTGATGAGTGGGCATGGCTGTGGCCGATAGTCTGTGGAGGAAAGTTACCTGCCGGGGGGCAAGTGGCACGGCACGTGACAGTCACAGTCATAAGTTGGTTGTATTTAGTTAAGGGTGTGGACACGGTCTTACTTAGCTTCAAGCAGACGTATATGTTTGCATCCAAACCACTTCTCACTGCATAGTAACCACATGACTGGGACGCCTCTTGTAAACAACCTTCATGTCGCTCAATGTCATAAAACCGTAATCATTCTTCAAAGTTCATGTAAACATCTACTTTTGTCAACTTCAAACGCCCGCGGCAAATATTACAACAATCGATTGGCTTCAATATATTCAATTTCATGAGCAAAACATCTTCCTTGCCACACTACAGCTTGACAAAACATGGTAGTTACTGTCCATAAAATAGTAAATATTGCGGCAATCCTTTTGATAATTTCAGATTTTGACAAATATTTATGTCTCCCACTCACAGTGAAAACAATACCCGATGTTATTGTGGCACCCTCCCAGTGAATCATCTCCGGTGGTTTAATGCAAGCACATTAGCACAAAATTCAATGCGAGTGTTGCAATGCGCTTCGTGCATGCAATGAAAAGGAGCACATGTACAACATCAAGATGGTCTTTTCAAATGACTCTCAGACTAATTCGCCTGGGCCCCTCATTCCCGGGTAGAAACTGGAATCATTGGAGGTTCACAACGAACACTTTCCTTGTCTGGGAAAAACAACACTCTCAGCTCCCAAAATGTTCCCTCCCACATTCCAAAAAACATGCGCGTTAACTGAAGACTCAAAATAAGGGTCACTAACCTTTTTGAAACTGAGTGCTACTTTTTGGCTACTGGTTGCTCAAATTATGTTTAATATAATTGTCACGTGTGGTGCAGGATTCAGACCCAAAAGCAGACAGTAGACAAAATGACGGCATATTTATAAGTTTTGTGAAGGAAAATGGTGGCTTTATTGAGAGGCTCAAAGGAGGGGTCAATGAGGGAGAGGGATACCAATTTTTAATGGCGATGTCATTCAGTCCCTTGTCGTCGATGCATAGTCGTAGGGTTTTGTTTTTCCAAAATCCAGCACCGAGAGGCGAGAAGGAGGGACGGATAATACTGGTAGCCAAAGCGTCACTGATATATTTCTCCATGACCTCCCTCTCAGGGTTTGACAGGTTGTAAAGTCTTCAAGATGGTAGGGGGGCTCCGAGGAGTAAGTCGATGGCACGTTCATACGGTAGATGAGGGGGGAGGGAAAGCGCAGAGACTTACTAAACACCTCCCCTAATTCATGATATTCAGGAGGAACCAAAGAGAGATCAGGAGGAGAAACCGAAGGTGAAGGATGAGATGTCGCAGTTCCAAAATGCAAACAGTGAGCATGACAAAACATGCTCCAACTAACTATGGTCGAGGTCTCCCAGTCTATGTGCGGATTATGAAGTTTGTTCCATGGTGTTCTAAAAACAATAGGGGAAAAAGAAGAAGAAGGGATGGCCAAAACCAGATGTATTTCTGATGGTTACCCGAAATGATGATAGTCTAACAGTCTGGTGTGTGGCAGTCTTTAGGGGGCTTCCATCTATGGGACTGACCGGTTGGGGCAAGTCTAAGGGGGTATTCAGACCAGAAAAGTCCTTTCGTGTGCTTGTTTGGTCCGGACCAAAAGCGAAAAAAAATTTTTCGTTCGGAGCGGTTCCTATTTAGACTGTACATTTTGCAGGTATATTTTGTAAACACACTTGTGATGATCTGTGTTCCCTTTGGACAGCAATGACCAGGGCGTCACACAGAGCACAGACCCAGAAATGGAGGAACCACTCCAGGCTGTATGTTGCCTTCTGCCCAAAGTCAGCTGGTATTGGCTCCAGCACACCCAAAATGCTCACGGGGATAAGTAGTACAGAAAATGGATGGAGGTTTTAGTTTTCTTTTGTTCAGAAAATGTTTCCTTTTTGTCCCAGAAAAGAAAAATGCCTTACATTGCTTAGAGGAAAATCTAAAACAGCTCCTGAATTGTTTGTAACAGTTTACTAAAACAAAATGCAACTTTTGGGCCAAAATTATACAAGCAGTCAGAAACAGTAGCTGTGTTAGTTTTTTAGAGCAATAATGTCCTCAGTTACTACTGTAAAACAAAAGTTTAGTCTGGTCCCAAAAAACAACTTCTGCTTCAGAATCAGGCATCAACGAATGTCACCACATGATTCGCATGCACGTCACTGAACAAAACCTTCATTGTCCTGATGTTACATCATAAGTGTTGACTCAGACATGCAATGTCACTGGTAACAAATTTGAAAATGTCAGGGTCGATACGAAAAGATACAAGTGATTTTGTCTGATTCCATTTTTCACTTAAGGTTTCCTTAGCTGAGTTGGAGACCTTTGACAGAAATTTCTGAATGTAACAATGTTAGTGTCGTCACAGCTAAAACGTGGTTTTCTAGATATTAAAGACAAAAATCACGGGTCACACTGCACAAACAAGATGAAAATCATCAAAATTATTTGTTAAATATAAGTGAGTCGCAATTCATTTCCTCTCCTCATTTACTCAGAATGAACTCTGTCGCTTCAGACGCTGTGACAACGACTATCCAGAGAACCAAGCACATCTAATCAATGCCTTTTACTTTAGTTACTTCACTGCCTGAGTGAGCGAGGACACATCTCTCCAACTACACCAACTAATTGCAATTACTAATCCTGTCGAAGCATTTGGTGTTTGACTTGGGGATCTTCAAGGCATGTGGAGACCGATGTAGCAGACCTTTGAGATCCACTGGGCAGCTGTGCATCTTATGAAAAACAATTGTTGCTGCAACCACTCTTTGATGGCTCAGCTTGCTGATGGCAAGGTACTCATCCATCACAATGATTATTAAGGCCTTTTTCTGTATGGTCTCAAGCTGCCTGAGAGTGGTCTGAGCAGCGTTCATCCAGGCTAGCCAAGAGTACTCCACCATGCTCCTGACCTGGGTCTTATAGATGTTGGACCTGCTTTTAGCATCAGCCAGCATGTTACTGGCTGCTTTGTATGTACTGTTCATGTGAATTGTCTTCATGCTGAAAATGTGAATTGACACAGGCAGAAAAAAAGCAAAGGGATCAACCCGAGGGTGGCCATCAACAGAGTCAGCTCTCCCTCCCACCACTTCCATTGTGTTCAACCAGCAAAATAGTTTGTCCTCACCCACAAAATGTTTTTACTGAAACACTGGAGAATGTGTTATTGCGTATTAGAGCATTGTGTTTGCTTTTAAAGCGCAAACAAATAAAGTTGGGCTGAATGGAATGAATGAAGCCAATGACAGACTTACAGTAAATGATCTGTCTTTGTTCATACAACATGTTTTAGCGTTATCCAGATAGGTTCAGAACTTTAATGTACTATTATCAATGTAGGTTTTTTATTCAGAAGAAGATGAACCGTCATAGCTGGAAAGTGAGGTGCTTAGATGATGTAGAACAAGATGACAATGAGCAAAAAAAAAAAAAAAATGAGCACCAGACCAACAAAGAAATGAAAGAAGTCTGTTTGTTGCCTTTAAATGATTAGTTCCTGACTTTATTTTCTTCTAATGAAGTCTACCAAGTTTTTTTGCTCCAATTGTTTTCCCACGTCCGCATGGAACATTTGGCTAAGGTCATACCACAAATACGTATTTGTGAAAAATATATATGGCTTCAGGTTCCTTATGCAATACTCTTAGCACATAATATAATAAAACAAATGTTTTATTTGTTTGCTCAAATAAAATGAATATATTACCCAAGTCTGAATCTGTATAGAATGAGATTCATAACAACAGCAACAACAACAATAATGCATTCATTGAATTGATTTCCATAATGATTCAGAGGGTTATCTGCACACCATTTTTCTATTTTAGAAAGAAATACAATGATCTACAACCCAAATCCTCTGAGCTCAGAATCTGTCTGCCTGCTCCTTGACCAAATAGTCCAAACCTGTGTTTTACCACCTGCACCACAAAAGGTTTAGTCTACTTTTAAGTTTTCAGGTGTGCCTGGCTGTCTGCCAAATTCAGGAACTAAATGAGGCTTGCATCGGCGCAAAAATCAAGATGTGCTAGATTGTGCTACATGATGAAGTCTCTTCCAATCAATTTGGTTGCATTTTTCTTGTAATGTTAAAGAAGACATCTTATTCCATTTTGTTGCCATCATATACTTCCTCAAAGAAGATCAGTAAGCCGTTCCTTAACTCTGGTGCTTTTTATTATTTTTAAGTTTTGTTACAGCTCTCACAATATTTCAACGGCTGCATTTTTTTTTTTTTATGTATCAGTTCTCAAACGTTTTATAAAAATTAAATAATGCTTCCCTGAAATTCAGAAACGTAACAATATGAAGCTTCTTGTGCTTTCACTGTGCACGTAACATAAAGGTGGACTATGACTGCTTCTGTTCAATATGTTTACATAGAAAGTGACGTCTTTGGTTTTAAGATGGCATTTGAGATATTATGTTTCATTTTTCCATCTTCATGTCTTATTTTCTCACTAGTTAATGGCATTTGCTGCTGCTACCAAAGCCGCATTGTAATCACACCCGGACGCACGTATACGGTCGTAGGTGCAAAACAGTCTCCAAAATTAAATACAGGTTATCTGAA
This sequence comes from Syngnathus scovelli, assembly GCF_024217435.2. Lineage (NCBI taxonomy): Eukaryota > Metazoa > Chordata > Actinopteri > Syngnathiformes > Syngnathidae > Syngnathus > Syngnathus scovelli. The sequence continues at coordinate 18,070,838 of NC_090847.1, forward strand.
TCTCAGCACTTTGCTAGGTTTTACATTGCTGTGTCCTGAGAGGGTGTCACCCAAGTGAGCACCCCTGCTTCAATAAAGGACAACTGAAATTTGCAGCCGCTCACATGAATAAACCAGATGTCACCCGGACAAAACTCAAGACAAAGTTTGGGTTATTTGGCAATGACAATAATGAGAGCTATGTTTGGAAGAGTGAGTCAAGGAGAAGCTTTCTAACCCCAAAACACTACACCCACTGTCAAACATGGTGGCAGTCACATCATGTCCTGGGGTTGCCAGCTGTAATGGTGCTCTGCACAATGGCTGCAATAGTAAAAACAGGAAGAGCCTTAAGTTGGTCATTCGAAAAGGACAAAGATTCCAAAACACAGTCTTGCACCAAGTTAAAATAAAATGTGAACATTTTGGGAAAAGCCTCAACCACAATCGAAAACGGGTGGTTGATCGTAAACACTTTTGAGCTACAGCCCTGTGTGTGACTACGCTATTAGGAGTGTGTGACTACTGACCTTCACTGAGGAAAATGGCTGTTTAGTTTGTTCTTCTAGAGGTTATTGTGTTTGTTTCTACCATCACATGATACCTGGTCACAGTCTCCTCATGAGCGTTGTCTACAACTACATCCACCGTCACACTACCGTCAGACCCATCCAGAAAATTCTACACTCTAATACTTACAATGGGATGATTGTTGTCATCATAGTGTAGAGAAAGCGTCCTCATCACATTTCCCAAATACTGGGCACTCAATTCACCCAAAGGTTGCAGTCTTTTGCTAAGATCCTCAATAGCACTCACTAAATTGCAAATTCGTTTACTTTGACAGAGGAACGGCTTTATTGTCGAGCTCAGCTGATCGTCCGGACCCTTCCTCAGTTACCATGGCACTCTGCAAAAAGCTGTCCCTCTTCCATCTAAGGTGGAAGGTGTCATCAGTTTCTCACAGCAGTATACAATAAAGTCCCTTGAGAAGTTCCTGGGCATAGTGATTTTCATCAACCATTTTCTTGTGCAGCCTACCTCAAAGACACTTCAAAGGAGATGGACCGGTCAGCATCGATGCTGCTAAAACTATATTGGCTGCTGTTGCTTTTGTGGCACATCCATCTCAAATCGCCCAAGTCACCTTCACAATCGACACTGACAACTATGCAGGGTGAGTGGTGTGTGAACAGAGGCCTAGCAGCCTCTGGTTCTATGCAGCAAGAGGCTCTGTGAAAACAAAGGATAGTATTGTACCTATGATACTGGGATTTATGTTTTTTTCTCACTAGTCAACAGTCATGTTGGAAGGCCGACAGTTCAAAGCTTTGTCAACCATAAGACACTGTTAGTCATAGCCAAGAACGTCCGTCCTTTTTTGAACTTTCTCTTCCCTTGTGTTTCATTTGCAAGATGGCCGTCCGTCAGTCAGTCCCGGTTCGCAATGCCGACCTCTGTTTGTTTGAATTTACAAATGTCCGTCAGTTGGATGCTCATTACTCAGGCACCTTTTATTCAGATTTCTTTGTTTCACCTAACCATTCACAGGAAGGTGCTTGAAAGAGTTATACATTTATGGATATAGGAAGCAAATGTGTGACAACTAGAGAAATCATTAAATGTTTAAATGTTAAGAACTAAACAAGCAGAGTCTGAATTATTCAAGTTTTCCATATCATGTGCAGCACAGAAAAAAATACAACTGCTGGTATTCTCAATTTATCTCAAGCATGTTTTATAGCAAAGATATATGTATGTGGAGTAAAATTTTGAAATAGACCGAATACTTCAAAGATACTTCAAATATCCACCTTTATGCTGATGACACTATTCAATACTCTGAAGGCCCTTCTCTCCATTCTGCAGCACACTCATTACAACTTAGTTTCATCATTGTTCCCTCAATCTAAGGTCCAGTAATCTTATCAAATTTACCATCCCCAAAGCCCGTACAGCTTTTGGTTGCAACTCTTTCCATTTCTCTGCAGCCTATGATTGGAATACTATACAAAATACCCTTAAACTTATGTCATCACATCATTCACAGTTTTCAAACATAAATTGCAACAAGTTTTAACCGACTCTTGCAGCTGTTAGTTTAAGCATGTTGTCATATTGTATAGTTTTACTGTTTTTGGGTGTTGTTTTTTTTATTTTAGATTATGTATTTATGTCACCTTGTTTTATGTATTTATTTATTTTTTAGCACCCTGTCCCCCACCCCCCTCAAAGAGCCACTGTTCTTTGGGTCAGGCCACAGTTGTAAATAAGAACTTGTTCTTAATTGTTTGCCTGGTTAAATAAAGGTTAACGAAAATAAAAATACTGACTGAATACTGACCTGCAACAATGCCCAAACAGACACCAGTTCGAAAAGAAGTATAAAACGCATATTTTTTAGTACAGAGACAAGGAAGGGCAACTTTCATGGGACGATTATTATTTTTTGTATGTTTGTTTCTTTTGTTCTGTTTTATTTTATTGTACTTAGAATAATTTTTGTATGATATCATATCTGTTCGAAAAAAAAGAAAATTTTCCACACCGTTGTGCTCCAACTGTAGGGCCTCTTTCATTTCGACCGTGACGATGACAACTCAGTTCACATGGCAGAGCAATTAGAAATATGAAGCAGATGTGCAGCCATCATAGCATTTTGTGATGTGTCACTTCATTCAGTAATGGCCAAAATGAGCTCAAGACATTCAGCAGACTTTGGTGGTACAACTAACCTCAAATGAGGAAAGCTTCAATTGACAGTGAAGAGTTCAAAGCTTCAAATCTTGTTTTCAAATTAATTTCGCAAATTGTCATTTAATTGAATTTAATTCATCAAACTTTTGTTTAAATTTTTTTTATTGCTCCTGCATGAAATGTAACAACCGTTCAAACAGGATTTAGATTAAATGCCGTTCTGCTTCTCTGTATGTTACATAGCCTAAAATCCCTGTGATTTCATTGGGGTATGAAAATAATAAACCGCAGCGAAATGTCCCGGCCACAGATGTGCAAAGTATGTTGATCAAAGAAAAACAAAAAAACACCAAGTAGCTTTGCGTCTTCAATTACAGTCTGCCAGTCTCCCAGTAATGTAGAGCATGAGAACTTCATTAGGAGGTCGGTTGTGAGTTTCTTCTTCGAAACGATCCAAATATTTGTACACACAAGCACACTGCAAGCAAACAGAAGTGAACAAACTCATCCTCTCAAAACAAATACTCAACATTCCTGACAGGGGGGCCACACACATACTGACGTACTCCCACCGTGGTAGGCCACAATTTAAAGACACTATCTCTCAAGTGAAGAATGGACAACACTGTTGTCTGTGAGTATGTGCACAAAATGACCTTGAGAAAAAGTACCGTAATTTCCGGACTATAAGTCGCGGTTTTTTTCATAGTTTGGGTGGGGGGGCGACTTATACTCAGGAGCGACTTATATATGTTTTTTTTCACAAATTTTTACTTGATCATTAAGACATCACTTACAAGTATAGTTGACCACTTCCCATGTTATTTTTAGTATAGTTGATCACTTCACATGCTTTTATTTCTTTATCTTGAACATATTCAAAACATAAAAAATAGAGAAAACGTCAAATAAAGCAATTAACACTTTAAAGCACCATATCCAAGTCCACTGTCTGCTGTATGTACACTTGCTCCATTTTTGCTCCTCTTATATTTATTATTATTATTTATTATTATTTGTTTATTTATCATTTATTCAATACTCTTATTTATTCATTGTTAGTGCCTTCTTGGTTTTTTTTTGTGATGCTTGTATGCATATGTGTACTATCTCACCGAGGGATAGTGGAAATGTAATTTCAATCTCTTTGTGTGTCTTAGTATATAAAAAAATATATCGACGATAAAGCAGACTTTGACTTTGATAAAACAACCAAAAAAAATTATATTTTCAGACGAAACTGGATGAGGGCGCTCTAAATTTTACCGTTGGCCGTGACTCATCAACTGGGTGGGCTTAAGAAAAATGGCACCAAAAAGAAACTCATATTTTGCAGGTTACAAACTTCAAGTTGTAAAATATGCAGCTGAAAACAGTAATCGAGCAGCAGAAAGAAAGTTTGGAGAACCGTGATGTACCAATGGATTACTATTTCAAGTGACGTCAGTAGCGCGGCGCGCCGGTTGTTTACATACAAACGTGCCCACACAAGGACTACCATCATTAGCGGTGACCATTTCTAAGTGACACGGAGGACAACGAGTTTGAAGGAATTAAGGATTTGGAGTGACATAGAAGGTTTGAAAAACTATTATGGCTTTTACGCACGCCCGGTCTCTACTGAGTCGGGGGCCGACGCTCGGCCGAGTGGCTGTCCGCGAACGGTGCGTGGGGCTCGGACATGGCCATTACGCACGCCCGGTCTGTCTGGAAGTCCACGCCGCCACACGCTTGGAAGTTTGTTTTGTTTAATAAAGAGCCGTTTACCAAACCTACGTCTATCCTTGTACTTTGTTAACGCTACAATATAGTTATATAGTAGATCTGTGGAATAAAGACGAGGCTGACGTCAGGGCGCACGCGCGGCGATGTTGACAAAGGACGAGGAATTTGATCGATGGATTTAATGGAATTAAAGTGCACGGATGGTTTGATAATATTATTGGCTTGTATTATAGTTATTTAAAATATAGTTTATCTATCGTTATATGAGCCTGTGGAATATTTTGAAGCGCAAGCGCCCTCAGCCGTGCGCACCCATTGTTGACAAAGAACGATCGATGGATTTAATGAATTGGAGTGACACTGATGGTTTTATAAACATGTTATTCATGTAATAGTTGTCCTTAATCACTCTATATGTTACGTCAGGCCCGTTCTCAGCTCTTTGTTTGTGTTTGTCATGTTAGCATACCTATCGTTTAGCCTGTTGTTGCTATTTAATGAATTGGAGTGACACCGATGGTTTTATAAACATGTTATTCATGTAATAGTTGTCCTTAATCACTCTATATGTTACGTCAGGCCCGTTCTCAGCTCTTTGTTTGAGTTTGTCACGTTAGCATACCTATCGTTTAGCCTGTTGTTGCTATTTAATGAATTGGAGTGACACTGATGGTTTTATAAACATGTTATTCATGTAATAGTTGTCCTTAATCACTCTATATGTTACGTCAGGCCCGTTCTCAGCTCTTTGTTTGTGTTTGTCACGTTAGCATACCTATCGTTTAGCCTGTTGTTGCTATCGTTTAGCCTGTTGTTGCTCGTTCATGACTGTTTTTGGTGTGGGATTTTGTCGAATAAATTGCCCCCAAAATGCGACTTATACTCCGGAGCGACTTATATATGTTTTTTTTCACTTTTTGGGGCATTTTATGGCTGGTGCGACTTATACTCCGGAGCGACTTATAGTCCGGAAAATACGGTAATGTGACTTCAAACTGACCCTACAAGATAACAAGTCTCGTGCTCGAACCTTCTAAGTAAGGAGGGGTTTTCACCCGTGCCTTTCCTCTAACTTAACTTACTTAACTTGAATTATAACTTAAAAACATTAGAAATCCTGTTGTTTTTGAGCAGATGACAATTCAAATAAAAAAATGCTTGTGTTAGCTGGGAAGGTCAGAGGAAGGAAGATTAAGGAATCTTAAGGAATTCGTGTCCCTAAATCATTTCTAAAGTTATGAGTAATACATAACTGATGAAATCTTTCTTTTCAGTCCATCGCCCCTTGAGATTATATCAGCTTTCCCTTTAAAACTGAAAATTATGAGTGTGAGAATTTTTTAAGGATTGTTTGTTTGGTCAGAGGTTGTGCTTAGTGAACTTTAAGTTCTTTCACAACGAACTCATCCATGTCTTTATGGACATAGCATCATTACAGAAAAGAACCTTCTCAACACTTTGATGAGCAATTAGGAAGTTGGAGTTCTCAGAGTTTCATTATAAACATTTTGTTTTTCATTTAGAAACTCCAAAAAAAAAAACATGCACCGAGGTGAAGATGGATTGACCCGAAAAGGCACCCTGCCAAATGCAGCTCCTTGTCCAGCCTGGTATTTTTCATAAATCACAGCAAAGGCAGACACCCACGGGGTGCAGGCCCCACTGCAAAGCTGATAAATATTAATGAACCCCTGTGAGGTTCTCTATAGAAGCAAATGCTAAGCATATGGTAAACATGTGTCTGATTCCCTGCGTGTTTAAACTTTATGCAGTTCAAGTGTATTAGCATGCAACCAGCAGTACATATACGTAAATACAGACAATTGTGCTTGCAATTAGGGCTGGGCGATATATCATGATCGTATCAATAGCTACAGTACATATGAATGTTCAAATATCACAAATTAAGACAATGTCAGCCATGGACTTTCCATGATCATGTCACCATGTGCAGCTCGAGCCATCTGACCACAATCCTGCTTCCAAGATTGGTGTTGATCGACATTTAAAGACTTTCAATCGCACACATCTGATGGCGGAAGTGTACTTCATGAATAGAATAGAATAGAATAGAATAGAATAGAATAGAATAGAATAGAATAGAATAGAATAGAATAGAATAGAATAGAATAGCTGTAAATATACAGATATGAAATTATGTCCACGTCACCCAACTCTAACCGCACAACAGGCTGGACCAACCTCACTCTGTCACGGGTCTTGTCAAGATATTGGCCTCTTTGTGTTGTCAGTGTCTATTGACCTTTGACCGGCGGGGTAGATGCTGAAGACTTGTGAGTATAGCTTGCAGATAACAAAATATTTGTCTAATCTTTAAAGAAAAATAGAAAGGGGAGGATGTAATTGCATACGTAAGTAAGCATGTGACTCCGAAACATACAAACAAATTATTTGTTTGTGTTGTATTAGTTGTAATATCTAGGTTTCCCAAACTGAATGTGAACCACAAATCACAGATCTGAATTTATCTCCTGCTGCTATCGTTGTGTATCAGGAGTTTCCTGCAAAGACCCAGAGTAAAAAGGAAGTACCCACACATCCTGGCTCCTTCTTCTTTATGTTTATATTCTAGCTAAACAGAGCACAGACCCTGACACTACCTAACCAATTGTTCTCTCTCCAAACACATGTTGGACAATAATAAACCAGATGCATCCAGCATGTTTCTCATTTGTTGTGTCTTCATTTGGAAGTCATTTGTTGTTCATGTTCTCCTGACAATACAGCCACGGTGGTCGGGTAAGTGATTAGTTTTTATGAGTGTGGTCGTTGTAAGTGTTATACGGTCTTGATCTCAAGTCCACATTTTTAGGGTCTTGGTCTTGTCAAGACTAGTGTCGAGACTACACTGATCTGACTTTCGTCACCTTAAATACATACTCTATGTAGAGGCACTTGGTAAAACAACCAATACCTTCAATTCATGTATTACTAACCTAACCTCCCACCACCCTCGTAATGACTGCAACGTTTGCATTGTTCTGAGCGGAGACAGGGCCGCTACTCGGCATAAAGAATCTACTGGAGCACAGGCCCCAAACTACAGTCCACGAACCAGTCCATGAAGGAAAAAAAGCTGTGGACCACTTCCCTACTATATTGCCTTACACACGCGCACACACACACGCACGCACGCACGCACGCACACAGTTACTTCATTTACTTTCTTCACTATGTTTACCAGACTGGTCATATGACTGGCACATGGACCTGGGCTAAAAACAAGACCATGATGCCTTGCTTCTGTCACCCCAAGGTCAGTGAACATCAGTGTTGATGTGCCATACACTACCTTCTAAGAAAAACACTGTCCTGACACATATTTAATAGGCTAAAACGTTTGTATGACTCAGTGATCAACATTATGCTTTATTGTCAAGTGAGTGTCGACTAATGAGGAGAACCTGATTTTGTTGTAAGAAAAATGTGTAATTTAGGAGTACGTTAAGGTGATGAATAGGAATTTCTGGCAATCAAGAATTAAATTGCCTCCTATGGGGAGAGTGAAATAAAAAAATTAAAAACAAACATTATGAGTTAGCAGTAGTAGACTGAAGAAAAACATAACTTTCAATTGTACATGATTAAAGTGTGGGCAACTGACATAATTTCCTACTCTTAGCCTCTAAAATATTCAAATGATATTTTTTCAGTGTACATAATAAATAAAATCAATGAACAAATCTGTTGGCACAGCTGTGGGGAGTACCTAAAAAATTGTGGGTTTGGAGCAGTGCCCACTTCACGGCGTAGATGTTTTGAATCTCTATATGGCCGCTTCGCCTACGCCATGACTGTCAGTGAGCGACTAGGGAACGACAGGAGCTTATTTGATTGGCCATGAATGAAGTAACATAACATGACGAGGTATTTTCTCCAGAGTTGTAAATTAGCCTGGGGATTGAGAACTCAGATGTTGAGAGACTGAATGCAGGTTGTAATCTCTTGAGAAAGACAGATATGAGAGACTAGGGTGATGAGTTAGCTGGAGGTGATCCCAGGTGACTTTTAGTTAGAGGACTGGCCCAGCCACAGCTGCCAAATTAGCCATCCTAATGTGGCTCACAAACAGAAACAAATCAATTTGTCCGTCTGTAATGGCAACGCATCACGTCTGATTTCATCCACTTGTTATCTGGCAGCAAAAGTATTGTACACTGTTGTACAAGACGAAAATCAGCAGTGCTATACCATTTTTTAGCCAGTTTGACACTGTAAATACACTTTGTGGGTTATAAGATGGAATTTGTGCTGTATCATGTAAATACACACAAAATACAGTATGCTATTTTACTACTGCTACTAAAAATGTTCTACGGTACTGCATTTCTTGCTGCCTTTAACGGACACATCTATTAAAATGGCTGAAGATGCCAAGCCTGCTCATGCATCCAAATCATGACCGTAAATCATGAACAGCCTTTTGTTGTAACTACTCCACTGCTCCATACATTTTATCCGGTGTAACATTTAGACTCTACCAGAAATTTCCCATATATTCAATATCTTTTCTTCTCAGACACAAATTAAAGCCACTTTGACCAGCCAAAGCTGGCAGAAGAATTGAGGGAGAAAATTAAATTGAATTAAAGACAGAATCTGTTCAATTATGTCATGATTTTTAAATTAGATTTTTATGGTCTTGGTTTGGGCTTTTCTCTGGCTTGGTGTGTCTAGGTCTTGATCTGATCTTGGTGAGTTCTGGTCTCAGCAATTCTTGGTCTTGGAAAGTGTGTTCAGCATTTGTCTTGGGAGGCACGCCTCCCCTAATACGAGTCTTTTTTTTTTTTTGCATATTACTGATGCCTTTTGAACATTCAACAGTTCATTTCGTGAAATAACCAGGTTGCGTGCTGAAAGAACAGGGAAGGTCATCTCAAATGTCATGAAATGTTCTGCTATCTTGCCTGTTGTGGTGAATCTATGTAGTCAGTAAATATGATAGTATATGCACAAATATGCTGAATGTGCATATTTATTCAGCAGAATGAACCAGGAGACTGGTGTGCAATATGTACTGTAACAAAATATTGCATCTCTTAATAAAAATCATTCATCATTTTTATTATACATAAACTGCAGCGGTCACATTTTTTGTGAAAAACCCTTGGCCAGGCTAGTGTTAAATCTCCTTGGTGTAGTAGAGAAACAGTGTGTAAAATGAGAACCATCAATTCATACCGTGTTGCAGACATCAAACTCAAATGTCACAAGTCAATCAGTTTTCTTCAAAACGACTACCCCGCTGTTGCTTTGTCATCGCCAACTAACTTGAGAAAAAATACCAGAATTTAATCCATACAGAAATGTCCACAAATGTCAACATTTATGAATTTTCTGAAACCATCAAGCGTGAGCCCAGCGAGACGCTGAGTAAATTGGACATCCTGCCTTAAAACAACAGGACACTGTAACCGCTTGGTTCTGAGAGGCACGCCAACGTCCAGCAGTTACATTTATGTGCATACTTTGTTTGGACAGAAATGCTAACTGGTATGTTGCAGCTACATTAACATAACAATGTTTATTCTCTGACCTTTCATCATGATTTTGTCTTGATCCAAAAACCCAAAACATTGAAGATTAAAGTGAGATACCTCTAGGAATTCCACATCTGGAAGATTTGAAAACAGTGATGTATTAGTGAAACTGGAAGTTGAGAGTTGCGGAAAAGTGAACGATGCTCCTTTCCTGTTCACTCTGTACACTTCTGGCTTCCAGTAAAACTCAGAGTTCTGCCACATGCGGAAGTTTGCGGTCGACACTGCAATTGTTGGCTGTATTCGAGATGGACGGAAGGAGTACAGGAGCCTCCCTCACCAGTTTGTCCACTTGGTATGGCACCTGAACACTGCCAAGTCCAGGGAAATGGTGGTGGACTTCAGGAGGCCCAGGCCAGAGTTGAAGGATTCCAACCGCCTGAGGAAGTACAGCCGGTTGGCATCCTTCAACTTCTGCAATGTGATGCTGCAAATGTTTTATCAGTCTTTGTGATGGTGTACTGGGGGGGGATCATTTTCCATCCATGCCGTGAGACTTTGCAACTTGGGTAAGGGGTGTGTTCACGGTCATGATCATGGGTTAGCAAATGAATAATGTTTGGTGTTGTTTATTTATACATTGACACTTTCAACTGCTTTTTATTGTTTATTAATTTAATCACAGGTATCTATTGCACCTACTGCACATCTATTCTCCTCTCTTGTTTCTCGTGTTTGTTGTGACCGTTATTTATTTATTTATTTATTTATTTATTTATTTATTTATTTATTTATTTATTTATTAGTATTATTTTTTTATATTTATTTATTTATTTATTGTTAATTGATTATTAATTCATACTATTTTGTGTGTTTCACAATTTGTGTAACTACTGCATATCTGTTCTTTGACCCCTCTTGTGTGCCCACTCTCGGGTGTGGATACCGCTGGTAGGTGAATTTCCCCCCAGGGATCAATAAAGTATCTATTGTCAACGACAGGTGTAATTATGTGGCTAGTGAAGTGAAAATCCGAATGTGATAATTGGGAGAGGTTGACCATAATTGCCAAAAGAGCCCGTATACTTTCACAAGAGATATCTAAAAAAGAAAAGCGCACATAGTTGTGCATAGTTAAGGCGCAGTTGGGGCAGCTATACTGTCACGTGATTGGTTGAGTGTTTTGCGCATATAAAGTGGCGCTTTGCGCTCGGTTGGGTCAGAGGAGCTTGCACAAGAAGAGAGAGTGGAAAGGAGCCAAACCCGACGAAAAACCTTGGCAACTTTTATCAAGACAATTACTGGAACGCTGGTGCAATGTTGATGAGGTGGAGACTTTAATCCCGTGTACAACTTGCTGTATTTTGGTAAGATATTTGATTGGTTTTGACGTAATATTTAATCATTATATATTTTTTAACAAGTTGGATAAATGATACATTTCTTGGTGACAGGCTTGGCATCAATTCATCGTTTATATTTAAGCGCATGCTCTGGAAAAAAAAAAAGTCAATTATGATAATTTAATCAGACGGTCCCATGTATCCGTTTATGAAGTTACAGAGATTGAGAAATTTACGGTTCGTCATTGGGACTGCGGTCAAACCAGCCGTGTTTTATTTTCTCGTAGTCCGCAGTGTCACTGGGTCGTGGTTTGTTTATTATTATTGTGTTGAATCTCAATAATTGTGAATTGTGTTTTCTGTTGGTTAATTATTATGCTCAATTAATTTGTGACTTCTCAGAAAAGTCAGTTATATAAATAAATACTATATATGAATATATTCAGTTTTAAATTCCTTATTCCCGTTCAAAATGCATTGACATTGAAAGAGTCTGTATGAAAGCACTTTATAGCATCAGGTATCTGAGAAAAATCGTTATAATGGTCTAGTCATTTGGTAATCAGTGTACTAATTAAACCAGTAATTTAAAAACGGCCCTTTGTTACGACATTTTACACATTGTTAGACTTGCAGAACCATAGATTAATCAGTAAAACTAAACAAAATTCACGTTGCAGAATCCAGACGTTTATTTGTATAGACGGTATTTGGCTATTTGATTCTTGTCAAATACAGTGGATTTTTATTTTTATTTTTTTTAGCTTGTGCAGACAAATTTTGTCACCGTGCACCTAAAATAACAGTTAGCTGTGGGATGATCTAGTACCAAGGGGTAATGTGTGTGCTTTTCACCGTAATAATGTACATGTGTAATAAAAGCACACATCGTCAATGTGTCGCAGTTTAACAATTACATAGTGGAAACAGAGCTCTTAAATCATATTTGTTATTGCGAGTTTTACCCTCCAAAAATTGATTTGTGGGTTTGTATAACAATTAAAGTCCAGGATGCTATACGTTTCATGGTTAGAGTCAAAATCCAATACTCCATAAATCACATTAGTTAGCACCAAATCCCTGAGAGTATTTTTGTTTTGTTTTTGTGGTCATACATCATTATTTCTCAGCTCCAGATGATGATGATGATGATGATGTCTGCTTGCATTGAATGTCCCAATGCATAGTTTCTTCAGTAGTCCAATTGTACTTATCCATAAATAATTAACTAATATATTAACATGAGCATTCAGTGTAATCCCAGAACATTATTTAAAAGAGGAAAAAGGACAAATAAAATCTATTTTAATCTATTAAGGACAAATAAAATCTATTAATCTATTTTAATCTAAAATCTATTCATCTAAAATCTAATAAAATCTATGTTTCACAGTTTATTGTTTTTACTCTTATTGTTGGAGGAAACTAGTGCTGTTCCAATATTTTAAGTGATTTTCCATCGTACAGGTAAAGAATGTAGAAAGAAGATATTCAGATTGTTAATATAATGAGCACCATGCATGGTCTGGAGCGGTGGAGTTTAGTGCAAATGTGATGCTTTCATACATTTCTGGAATTTAAACACATGCTGAGCAACTTAATTTATATTCAGTGGCATCTTCCAGCTTCTTGATGTATAGGTCACCCTCATGACCTCTGTGTGCACTCTGGCACGTTTTTTATGCTTTCCTTATAGTTTGGCAGTCATCACTCGCATTGTTCCTCACTCTCATTCAAATTTGTCATTCTTATTCACTTTGGTCCGCGCACGGGTCTCTACCTCATTTGATGTTGAGGCTGCCATTTTATGGAGCCATAACAGCTAAGACCAGAGGCTATTAGAGCTATTGGATTCCGTAGTTCTTTCCAATTAAAACTCACATACCATGTTGTCCTCTCTTTCTTGTTTGTTCAGGGCCTAATGACCTTGTCTCTTATATAAAATGGGACACCACAAATCCACTGAAGAAAGGATTGGATGGGAGTTTTCCGTGGGGGGGGGGGGTACTGTGATATGCTTGTGAGTTCATCCATGTGATTTTGCCTTTGTGTGTGCAAATACAACAAGCCTCTGTGCTTGGGACTTTAAAGACAGTCATCAATGCTAACTGTGATTTGCAGACTGTACATGTCTACAAGATCGGGCGTTCAGCAACATTATGAAAAATTTTAAGAGCCGTTGGGAAGCAACTGTGTTTGTCCTTGAACGTTTTATGTCAAGGAAGTCTCTCCACATATGTTGTTACATTAAGAGATTGTGCATGTAGTGTGTATGATTGTAAACAGATTTTTTTTTTATTTTAAGAGATGCCCGGGCGTTCAGCAACATTATGAAACATTTTAAGAGCCGTTGGGGAGCAACTGTGTTTGTCCTCGAACGTTTTATGTCAAGGAAGTCTCTCCACATATGTTGTTACATTAAGAGATTGTGCATGTAGTGTGTATGATTGTAAACAGATTTTTTTTTAATCCTAAGAGATACCCTTGACAAAGCCTTGTAAGGGCTACACATGACACACACATGTGCACTCATTGCAGACTAGTTTCTCGTCCAACTCATAAATTGGTATCTATTATCACCATTCCATTTGTTTAACATTTGGCTCTGCTTAACGCATAGCAGCACTCTGTTCATGTCATTCTAAAACAATTTTTTGCATTAAGGATGGTCTTCCTTCTGCCAGAAATGTGTTCATAGAGTTATAAATCTAATGCCAAAGGTTTTGCAAAATTTACCGCTATGGTAAGAAAAAAAACTTGACTTTATACATGGACTTTTATGGTATAGTGGTTAGCATAGCTGGAATCCGATGAATACTGAAACAACGTGTACTTCACAGTAGATCTACATGTGATTAACTGGCGAGCAGTCTGGGGTGTATAGTAATCCTTACCTCGCTACTTCGCGCTTCACCTATCGCGGCCTCGCTCTATCGCGGATATTTTTCGAAACAAATATTGCAGATAGATTCAGTGCATCGCAGATTTTTGTTTTTTTTATGTCTCACTCACGCACACATTCACATCATCATATGCAGGAATGAAGCACACAAGACAGGCAACAAGACAGGCAAGTGCACCCCTCCACCATCAGCGACCTCGGGCGTCACTTGGAGCGAGCGGCTTTGTCTGATCATATGACACTAATGGTCAATGGGAACATGTTGAGCTGTGTCCTTGTAGCTGATTGGCTAACTACAATTTACTGTACTGTCTGTGTCAAAATATCAGACTTGCGCTTCATCACAGGAGTTTTTTTTTTTACTTCGAGACTACGGTGAAAATGTTTACAAAAGTGTTTAAGTTGTGAGTTAGTAAATAAGAATGTCTCTGAAAGTCAGCTTGTCTTTAAAATATTCACAAAAGTGTTTACTAAATAGCTAGAAAACTGGACAGTTTCTTGACTTTAAAATGTTTGCAATAGTGTTTGAAAATGCAAAAAAAAGTGTTTAATAAACAATAAAGTGTTTAAAACTACAGTAAAAATGTGTAAAAGTCTTGTGTGAATATATTGTAACAATACATTTACACTTTTATTTGATTTTTCTTATTTATTTAAATGAATAAGAATACTTTTAAAAGTCAACTTGACTTTAAAATGTTTACAAAAGTGTTTAAAAATACAAAAAATGTTTAAAAGTACATAGTGGTGATAATGTATGTTCTCTACTTCGCGGATTTTTACCTATCGCGGATGGGCGTGGAACCAATTAACCGCGATAAACGAGGGATTATTGTATTCTGCCTTTCACTCTATATAAATGTCATCTTTTTTTTATTGTTGTGATGTTTTTACATGCATGGCGCTTCAGCTGCAGTTTCGGATATGTGATGTCACTCTGCCATCGCAGTCATCTGGCAGAGAGAAAAGATGGATACAAGAATACAAATAAATGTTTTATTTTTATCCGTAAATTGTGGGATATGATACTTAACTACTTAACTTTAATAGGCTAATGAGTTCAGGACGTGTTGAAGGTTTCAGCCTCCAGCGTTAATGCAATACTCCTGCAAGCCTGTTTGAAAGTTGCCTTTTTAACACACAGCTGGTTTGCGGCTTGTCCTGCATAATGATTTGTCTATTTTCTCCACAGGACAAACATCTTGAGAAAGGGGTCCAGGCCAAAAGCAAATTTGTGTGGAAAATGGGTATGTGAGACTGTGTATGTTGAGTCTGCCTTTGACTGAGGAAACGCCTCCCGGTGAAAGAACCTCCCTCGCTTCACAATGAAAGCCATCGCTTTGCTCTGCTTCCTGATGGTTGTGGAGGTTGAGGCCTCTCGGTTCATCCGGGACTCCCCGACTGTGCCTGACACTTCTGAAGTCTCCAAGAATAATGCTTCCATCTCACGTCAACCCCCACTGCCGGGCCGGCCGAGGGTCTCCTTCCCTCCCATGTGCATAAAGCCTACAGAGATTAAGCACGCCTTCAAGTATGTGAACACCATTGTGTCCTGCCTGATCTTTGTGGTCGGGATCATTGGCAATTCCACGCTGCTCAGAATTATATACAAAAACAAGTGTATGAGGAATGGACCCAACGTCCTGATTGGCAGCCTGGCACTGGGGGACCTACTTTATGTCATCATCGCCATTCCCATCACTGTATATAAGGTAAAGAAATGTTGTTGCTTTGGATGTCTGTGGTTTTATGTTGCCCTGAAGACAGCCACAGCTGCAGGTTTAGGAATGTAGCCTGTCACTTAAGAGACCGTTACTAAGACCCATTAGACTTTGAGGTGCTCTCGATCAAAGCAAAACAGACAGAAACCGGATAGCAACCCAACAATTGGGCTTTCAAATACTATTGCTATTCACTCAGCCACTTATCATGATCGGCCACTTTCCATGGAAAAGAATGTGACTGTTATGTCGATCAACGTATGTCGTTGACGATCACAAAAAAGATCACCCACAGCATGTATTTTTCAGCCTGCAGCCAACTGGAGAGCAGCTCCCTTCCACCTTTCCTCAATACTGCACCCCATCAAACCAGTAACTGAATTGTAATACTGTATATGTTTGCAAATTTTGGAAATTGGAATTAAAATTTGGACAGATTGTTTCATTATAAAATCTAATTAATTAATCAAATACAATGATTGACAGATAAAAAATAAAATAAATAAAATAATAATAATAATAAAATATTTTATAACCTTATTATTATTACTTTATTATATAATAGGTGTTGAGAGCAGCTTTAAAATTGACAAATGTACAGCTAATCCATGTGATCAGTGTCAGAATCAGCCGATCAGATTCATGGACAATCATATCGACCGCATAAAATCCGGATTATAGCAGCCCTAATTAAAAGCAGACGCCCCCCACAATTGGCTCACCAGAGGCCTTCATGTCTGTCATGAAACACACAAAAAAAGAATCCCTGCCAAGAAAAAAGTCAGCCATTTTGGTTTCAAGTAGCCTTTCACAAAGGTTACACTGAACTTAAAAAATATATACTATATATATATATATATATATATATATATATATATATATATATATATATATATATATATATATCGGGAGATTTATCCAATTGCTACCCAATTCTAATCACCCGTAATGGACAGCTTGTCAATTACTACATACTATATTAATATGTAATGTAAACAAAATCCTTGGTAGGACACAATAAGCAAGGTTGCTTCATCCCATTTCCCAAGTTCTGTGTTTGTTCAGTGCATGCGCTGAAGTGTGACTGCCGAAATAAACAAATCAAATCATTCTGGCTTTTCAAATACGATGTGTGAAGATTTTGTGACGTTTTTTTTTACCACAAAACTTTAAATAGTTCATCGCCGCTGGGTTAGATCTTGGCCAAAGTTTGTGTGTGACGAAGGTCAGGTCTCAGTCACGGACCATGTTAAATGGCAAAATTTTCCCCACAGCTACAGGGCAGAGCATGGTGGGCTTCCTCTCTGTCGTTGAGAACCATTGTTATAACTCTACTGCAATCAGCAATGTAAATGTAAAGACCTCTTCAAAATTTCAACTACTGTATTCATCACACCAAGACATCACATTCAATTCATTATATATATCCTCTGGCCAGTGTTTACTTTGGCTGTATTCCAAATCAGTTTCCCTACATGCACTTCAGTAATCTATATTATCTCAGCACATTCTGGCCTTAATTGAGGTTTACTGGCTAGTGTATTATTAGTACTGGCAACGGTTGTTTCAAAGAGGAAGTTAAAACAGTCTTCTTGTATCAAGTGCGTTGTTGCCTTTTGTGTTGAAACTTCCAGCTGGATTGAATGTAGTGGAAACCACAGTCAGTTATGCTTATCACACAAACTGAACGGGACTGGTTCAATTTCCTGAATCTAATTGGATAAGCATGAATAAGATAGATCAGTGTTATCAAAGTAAATTCGAGTCTTAAATACTGAGTATTTTCGTGTAGTGCAACTCAGTCTACTCTCCAACACTGGAATGTAAGATTAAGGTTTGATAATAAACTGTCTGCGTTTGTTAAAAAGGCCACTGGGGTTTAGAAAGTTGAGGGGTTTTTTTTCTCTCGCTCTCAAGACACGATAACTTGAAACACTGCTCTGATGCTGAACTGATTTAATCAGCCCCTTGGAGATATAATTTTTTCGAAAGGAGACACACTGCAGTGTTAGTTTTGTCTTTGAGTGTCACATAAGAAAAACAGCAATACAATTCCAGTTTGATGTAATAAACAGTTCCCTAACGACAAAATGATTTGTCTTCATGCAGCTAATAGCAGAGGACTGGCCATTTGGAGTATACGTCTGCAAGATGATACCATTCATTCAAAAAGCCTCAGTGGGTATCACTGTTCTCAGCCTGTGTGCTCTAAGTGTGGACCGGTGTGTATATTCGCAATCCACAATCAACTGTGCAGACCTGCAGTCATCTAAATTTGCCAAAACAAATATGTGTGTGCATTGTCTGTGCAGCTACCACGCAGTAACATCATGGAGCAGGGTGAAGGGGATGGGGATCCCTGCGTGGAAGGCAGTGGAGGCGACACTGATTTGGGTGATTGCTTTGCTGCTAGCAGTCCCTGAGGCGCTTGCATTTGACATGCTGGAGATGCCATACAGAGGCAACAAGCTGCGTGTGTGTCTGCTGCATCCAGAGCAGAGCTCCAGCTTTGTAAAGGTAGGCAAAACTATAGTCATCATTTCCAGTAAATCACTCCATTTAAAGGAAATACCCTGCAGTCTAGAATTTTGTACTACCTCTATTCAAAAAATTCTCAGAGGATTTCTTTCTGCCTTGGGTCATTGTTTATTTAGTTCTATTTAGTGTACACTGTCAGGATAAAGAAAGCCAACTGCTACAAGTGTTTATGCTATGCATGATAATAACACACCACCATCTCAATGAGAAGGCCTACTTCAAAAAGAACCTTACTTTACCAAATAACATATGCCTTTAGGGCGCTTATTTTTATATTAGTTTGTCCTGACAGCGTGCCGTGGCGTGACAGCTGATGCTGTCTTGACGCGTAATCCTGATTGACTGACCAACACATCATCCTGAAATCAAGTTCAATTGTTATTTAAGGACGCTAAAAATAATTATGCTGCTATTGTACTATACGGCTCCTGTTGGCAGCATTGAACAGCGACTCCTGCGTTAGCTAACAGATAACCAAGTGCTCCAAAAGTTGGCAGGAGTGATCTCATTGTTTTTCAAAGGCAATGACAAAAATAACTGGGCAATTTAATGCCAACAGTCTCACACAGTTGTTGTTGCTACTAATTACTTTTTAACAAACCAGGCTGACTCAAACATGCTTTTTTTTTTTTTTTTTTTAGCGTTTATGAGCCCATAAATCGTAGTACTTAGCTTGGCGTACTCATTACAACCCCTCAACAGAAACATTCAATAGTAAAATGCAAAACTTTTCATTACACCATCATATCTATCTACAGCCTATTCTGTAAATAATGCAATAAAACATTAGTTTAACATAGTTTAATCACATGCAACTGATGTAGTCTATATTACTAGAATTGAAAAAAATCCAAAGAATATTTTTTTTTGTTCCTGCACACCCTCCCGGCACTCTCAGTGACAAAGAGGGCAATTTAAAAACCATCATGTTTTATAGTGTATAGTGGGCTGCCTTACGGGAGCATTAAAAACATTCACTTGAACAAATTCAAACAGATGATACCAGCAAAATGGGGTACTGTATTATACACGGGTACAGAGAAAAACACTACTTTTTAGGGTTCATTTTGGGGAGGCATATTTTACACATGTGCATATTATACACAGGATTTTAGGGTCACAGTAGTCTTTCACACAACTCCCCCCCACACCCACCCCTGTCTTAGAATTGCTGCTGGTATCCCCAAAAAGATTTATTATGTCTAGTTGAGTGATTAGAGCAACTGTAAACAGCACAGGTGTTCACCATTGTTATGAACTTGTCGACTATTTTTCCTCTAGAATCTGATCTCAGGCTGCACACGGCGTACATGGTAGGGGTCTATTCAACGTTGGCTTTTGAGGGTTGGTTTTAAGTCTACAAATATGCTTCCTTGCCCTAAAATGAACTACGAAATGAACAATGTTTGTGGAATATTGATAGTATAAACAAGGGGATACGTCTATCAATGTTCAGATGTTCATACTAAAAAGTTTGCACTTCCTCTGAGTGTGTTTGCATCTTTCCAGTTTTACCAGGATGTAAAAGTCTGGTGGCTGTTTTGCTTTTACTTCTGCCTACCACTGGCCTGCACAGCAATCTTTTACACCCTCATGTCCTGCGAGATGCTGAGTCGCAAGAAAGGCATGCGAATTGCACTCAACGACCACATGAAGCAGGTATGATTGCAAGCATTGTGGTGCTCTGTGGTAGTTAGGGAGATTGGGGGAAGGGGATCAATTACGTGATGCATTGCAATGTTGATTGTGAGTTGCTTAATACATTTAAACGATTCATTGTTAAATTGGGTAATGCTGACGGGTTATGGCTGCATAATATAGAGGATCTCAGCGCTAACCCATTTCAGAAGGCACATTGAAAGCCGTTGCATTCCGAAGCAATTTGTCAAATTTTGTCTAAAACTGTACATAGTACCACAAAAACAACAAAAATACAGTACAGCAAAAGCTTGGAGCACAGCCTTTCGTCGTCCGCATGTGGCTGCTCGTCGGTTTCCCCCGGTCTTGTCTGGAGGCTCACAGTCAGAATCTGTTCCAGTGTCTCAGTGGACTTCTGTCTGTTTGTCTGCTGGCCGTGAGTCTCTACCCCGCCTGTGCCTACCTTGTCATTGCACAAGTTGAGCTGGTGTGTTGCATCTCGTGGAAATGTTCATAACTGAAAAGGCCCCGCATAAAAGCTTGCTCTTACAAAGATCCGTCATCCAGGCACTTAAATACTTACAGTAGCTCTCTTTTTACACGTTTATTATCCCGTGAACTCAACTCTTCAGCGTGAATCCCCGTGATCTTGTGGTCTCGCCAGTGCAGCTTTCCAGAAGTTTAAAACCCGCTAAACAACAACGTCAACTAACGTCGGTTTCCAAAGCTTTGTCTGAGAACCGAGGCCATTTTGTGTCAAAAACCCTGATTAAGTCGAGTACCGAGGCAGGTGACTTTGGGGGTTCTACTGTGTAGACAAAATATACATTTTGTGATAAATGCCTATGCAATGCAAATATCATAAAGACATGCAATAATTTTCTAATGGAACTGTATCACTTTATCAGAATTTGCAAACTTCATTGCTTATCGCCATCCAATAGTTCAACATTATCTTGGGGAATCAAAATTAATTACACCGAGCTTGCTTGTTTTGCTGTATGAAAATGTTTTATTTCTTTCATTATATTGGAATAATATCGATACCGCTATGTTCAAAATCCAGAATACATGTTTTTCCAATATTGTGCAGCCCTGGTATGAGTGAAATATGTCCACTCACCTCAACCTTTTTTTATAGAGCACTTTAAAAACAACCACAGCTGCATCCAAAGTGCTTTTGGCGAGTTTCGTAATGAGTCGTGCATATTTTCAAAACACCCAAAGGCGCGGCCACAGATCCACTGCCATCTTCTCATGAAATTTAAAACAACTTGTATTTGTCTATGTTCTACTGTGACGGGCCACACATGATTAATTTAAGGCCGGAGACTGTGGGCCGGTGGAAATTTGAACACGGGCTGCAATTGTCCCACGGGCCGGACTATGGACACACCTGGTTTAAGGGAAGGCCGTTGCAAAGGGAGGGACCGGCAACAGAAAAAGCTCGATCCCCTCTGAGCCTTTGCTTAGTTTTTGGCGCCTCCAGCAGTGTCCACTAATCTTGATGCACCGGGAAGATATGTAGCTGTGGAGAAGTCCAGAGAGGAAAGGTGGGGTAAGATCATTTGAAGATTTGGAAACAAACTGGAGACATTTGAGGGAGAACTGGCTCCCTCCAAAATAAAGACCAAATACAGTGATCCAGCCAAGATGTAATGAAACATGAATCACTGTTTCTAAGGGCTATTGTAAAAAGAGAGACTTAACTTTAACATGCTGGCTAAGAAAAAAATTAAAAAATAGATTTAACATTTTGCTTGTCTAATCTAAAATCGCTGTCTGGTTTAAAATCCAAATTTGAGACTGTTGGCTTTACATAAGATGCCAGGGGACCCAAGTCACCTGGGTGAGAAGGCCACTGGGACCAAACAACAGAACTTTGGTTCTCTTAAAGTTCAACAACTTTAGTGCAATCCAGGCTTTGATGTCTTCCAGACAAGCCAAAAGCGGTCCTAATGAGAACGCCTCCTAAATGCTCAGCGGGACAACTGTCATCCACATAGCAGTGACAGGAAATACCATACTTTCTTAAAATGGAACCCAGGGGCAGCAAATACTATGAAAACAGCAGGGGCCTCAAAATTGAAACCTGTGGAACACCATATGACAATGGGCCAGAGTGGGACTCAGAGCAACCAAGGTTCACACAAAAACTCCAGCCTGCCAAATAGGATGTCACCACTAATGCCGACCTATAGTCCCCAGCACACCCGCAACCCTCGAGAAGATAAGACATATAATGCAACAATAGGTGAATTGAATCATAGCCCTACCAATTGTGGTGAAAGATTTCTACCCGTAGGTGTTGTAACTTGCAGTCAACCTATAAACGCCCAAGTTGAGCATCATTTTGTTTTTGTCTAGAGGAGGGAAGTAGCCAAGACAGTGTTCTGCCTCGTGTTGATTTTTGCTCTCTGCTGGCTGCCACTTCACCTCAGCCGGATTCTGAAGAAAACAGTCTACGACCAAAATGACCCCAACCGCTGTGAACTCCTCAGGTTGGCGTACACATAGGCAAACAACTTGCACATGTCATGAGAACACATTGTTCGCTGTTTTGCGACTTCCTGTTGAATTCACGGAATAACCCCGTCTCCACTCCTTGTTTCAGTTTCCTCTTAGTGATGGATTACATCGGGATCAACATGGCTTCCCTTAACTCCTGCATCAACCCCATTGCCCTCTACTTTGTCAGTCAGAAGTTCAAAAACTGCTTCCAGGTGAGATTGACAAGACAAAATTCAAAAGACAGTTGTCACTATTGATGTAAATCAACAGAAATAATGGTACACACACACACACACTTTTTTAAATGAATCAAAATGAAAAAATAATTAAATACAATAAAACACAATTATCCAGTGGAAAATAGTATATAAAATATCTGGTAGAAAACAAATTTTCAAGGAATGTACACAGCTGTTGTACAGTTTATAATGTAGTGTAATGTGCAATGTTGTTTATATCCATTCTCCCCTAACAATGCTCTATATGTGAACTTGTGGATCATGTAAAGCACAGGTGTCAAACTCAAGACCCGGGGACCAGATACGGCCCGCCACATCATTTTATGTGGCCCGCGAAGACAAATTGTGCATCAAATTCGTCTCATTACAAGAATTGCAAATTGTCTTCACTTTTAATAATATCTTTTTTTTTTAACATATTTGACCAGTTTTTACTCGTCTAATTTTAAAACGAGTTATTTGTCAGTTTGTTTTGTAGCTTTTACTGTATATAATATGAGGTGCTCATACATTTATTTGGGTTGACAGTCATAATGGCCCTCCGAAAGAAGCTATGACTACAATGCGGCCCGCGAAAAAAAATAGTTTCACACCCCTGATGTATAGATTCAACCCCAAAACAGAAGCGTTGATTCAGTTACATATAACGGTTCATTCACAGTTCATACAACCTAAGTCTTGTATTTAAAAATAAATAAATAAATAAATAAATAAAAAATATGCACTTTCCTGCCTGAATCATGAGTAATAACCATTTGTTCTTGCAGTCTTGCCTGTGCTGCTGGTGCTATGGAACATCTACACTAGATGAACGGGGCTCTGTCCCAGGGTGGAAGGGTTCCTGCCACGGCAATGGACTAGATCGCTCCAGCTCCCGCTCCAGTCAGAAATACACAAGCTCCTCATGAATACACTCGCACACTTAAACCATTCTTCTTTTGTTACAAACCCCATGTCACGTAAGCTATGGCAATGGAGGTGATCTATCTGTCTATATGTATGTATGTATGAATAATTGCATAAACACTGTGTGTATGCATAGTATATATATCCATATAACCTGAGAGAAAAAGCAAAATGGGAAGAGATGACCCTGAGCTGCTTCTGCATATGAATTGAATCATTTTGTAAAATTGAGCACTGTCATTGCCCACCCGCCTTCATATTCATAGAGGAGAAATTGTAGTGATGTCACACTGCCAAATGTCAAGTGAAGAGGAGCCATATTGAAAAGATTTTGTATAACAGACCATTGCCGTTTTGCAACACTGAGGAGCGAGCTGCTATTATTTTATTATCCCTGCTTGTTATTACTTGTTATAAAGTCTCGCCCAGTTTCTGTTTTAAGGAAAAATTAATTAAGATGGTCCTCATGTTAGTAATTTTTTTTTGTTGAGCCTGTGGCTTGGCCCACGACGGGAAATCACTTCCAAGAGACGAATTTAAATGGTGTTTCATTAGCTGTGCTGTTGAAGAGCACTTTTTGGTTTATATGTCTTTATGAAGCATATTTTTTATACATTCTCATTCTCTTATATATATTTCGTTTGGACAGGAAGTCAACTTTTGTGACAAAAGGTTTTGTGCCATCATACAGTACCCTTTAAATGTCAGGACACCTGGCTATTATACCTTCAGGAACTCTGAATGGGATAGAAGTGGCAACACTGTACAAGATGTTGGACTTTGTCTGAGAAAGATTTTTTAATGTCAACTGTCATTTCGCTACGGCAATGTACATATATAATGTATATAAAATATTTCATCCGTCTACGAGCCCGCTACTGTGTTTTTTTTGTTTTGTTATATTTGTGTGTGCGTATGTGTGTGCTATGCAAAATAATGCGCATACATTGTGTGCGTGGGAAGTCACAGTAGTAAAGTTATTTTTTTCCCACTGATGATTGTCATGGAACTTAAAAACGGGAGCAATTCTTGCCCCATGGTCTTATGGGATAATTGTGCAAACAGATTTGGGAGCTGCTCAATAAACCAGCGTACCAAATCATTTGTGTTTCTACCAGGGCATGCAAAGTACTAAAACGAAAGGAAAATGTTTGGGGCTTGTGAAACCTTTTATCCATTTTGGCTTTTTTTTTAAGATAGGTCAAAATCCCTCAATCTAAGATGGGTTATTTTGATGAATGCATCAGTAAATTTTGCCAATGTCATTCACCAGCAGCCAGGCCACCTGTTTATCAGTTCCGTCCGTCCATCTAAAGCTCAGATAGGACTGACATCATTTATTCACTTGTTGCTTTTTTGAAAAGTAGTCGCTACAATGTGAAATCACTAAATATAGCAAATATTGACTGTCCGTTTGGAAAGTTGCCCCTCTGCTTCCAGCTATGCTGTTAGTGATGATGATGGATAACTATTGCATTGAATTCAGCTGAAATTGATTTATTTCGATCAAATAGCTCTTGAATATTAAGGTTGCAAAAATTAACTATGTCCATGGTATTTAGGGTTGCACAGAGTTATGCTTGTGGCCCTGGAAAAGTTTAATCACCATAAGAATTAAGAGGGGGTTCTTGTAAAAAAGAAAATCTCCCCTTTTCTTGACTGAAAAGTGTGGAAAAACCCTGATATAGTACACATTTCTTACTTGAAGCATAGAACCGAATGACTGTCATCAGGCTACATGCAGGCAGTCTGTCCCGTTCTTGCTCCCCTGCAGAGAATGTCCATCAATTTTGTGACTTGCACATCTAAATGTCTCTTGAGTCTATGGGTGCAGCAAGGCTAAGCGGAAAACACGAGATAACTTGCACCATAGAAATTCCTTTTGGAAAACCATGTGTTGACGATTGTTCCCAAAGCTGTCAACCACACACGCAGCTATGTGTTGGCATGTGACAGATGGATATGCTTACCCTCCAAACCTTACATGCGATTATTCAAACTTCAGTGACCTCATTCTTTTTCTGCATCTGTTTTCACGGCACATTGCAAAATAACTCAGATTGCGTTCTTCAGCCAATTGTGAAATCTTTAGATCCATAGTTTCCCTTCAGATGTCAAAAACCTCTCCAAAAGGACAGATGCAAACAATTTTGTGTTCCAAGGATTACATCAATGCTTTTGAAATCCTTTAAAAGGAGCAGTTGCGACAATTCATAGCACAGAAAATATCTAGTCTTGGAGGAGTTGAGGAATGAAAAAATAGGACACAACGTGACACTGATCATTTTTGTTCTGGAGTTTAATGTTTTGCCTCCTCAAGCCAACAATTCGGGAAATACGGAACAGGGAAAAAAATACCCAAATGCTTTTGCCCACAAAAAAGGGGACAATCAATATCTTTGGACAAGCATTTGCATGGCTGCATTTCAACAACCTTTTGTATAAAACTATACTTACAAAATAAATAATACTATGTTATTTCATTTGGCTTGATGGCCTTCATTCCATGGGTTGCTCCTGGTTTTCTTTGAACTCTTTCACTTTTGCCTGGAATAGTAAAAGAGAACATTCAGCTTGAGTTGCGACAACATTGACACAAGGGTCTCTTGCTGGGAGGCCCTGTCATGGGTTCAAAAAGCACCATCTGAGGAGTGCTCGCTGACGCTAAAGGAAGATGACAGTGATTCCTTGCAAATATTATTGGGATCACGAGTCCAATATTTTTCTATGTTGGGGAAAATCAAAGCTTAGCCTGAAGTGTTCAAGTAAAAGTACTTAAACAGTGTGTACAGACTTTTTTTTTTCCAAAATAAATAAGCCAATTGTTTTTAAGGGTAAGAATACTCTGAAATATCATTTAAGTGTTTAGGTATCAAAGTGTTTAGTATATTTTTGGTTGAATTACAAAGTGGTTTTGTCAATCAATTACTCCTGCCACCCCTCTACCGCATGTCCGCCTCACAGTTCAGAGGGTGCGAGTTTGATTTCACCTCCGGCCCTCCCTGTGTGGAATTTGCATGTTCTCCCTGTGTCTGCGTGGGTTTTCTCTGGGCACTCTGGTTTCCTCCCACATCCCAAAAACATGCATCATAGGCGGATTGAGCACTCCAAATTGCCCAGATGGAGTGCGGGTGGTTGTGATTGGCTGCCAACCGGTTCAGGGTGTACCCAGCCTACTGCCCCGATGACCGCTGGGATAGGCTGTGTGTAGTGGTACTGATTATTTGAAGTGCTCTTTAATATGAGATCTAAGATAAAGAAGATTGATCCATTTTACTTTTTATTCAAGCCTCCTTTCGTAAACTGAAGCAGCATGTTTTTTTTCAATGTTGCATTTTACCTTTATTTGTTTAAGTCTGTCAAGGCCTACCTCAAAAGTGGTGAGAACATGTTGACAAACATCCCGGAGCTGAGTCAGGCCCTTCCTCAGAGACTCAACGGCTGGAGTTCCATCTAAGGGGGGGGGAACAGCAGGTACCTGTGAGGAACTGGCATACCAACGCATTCGTTCCGCGGTGTGTGTGTGAATTCGGCGTAAGAAAACAATAGATGAGTATTTGCATGTCTGTATAATGTAAAGTGTAATTTTTCTGCTGTCATCTTTTATCCTGGAGAGAAAAAAATCATTTTCTATTCTACCACATACTTGTAAGCAAAGATGAAGCACTGTAATACTTTTATACTGACATGCAATCAATCCATTCATCCATCTATCTATCCAACCGCCTCCCCATCCACAATGTGATGTTAAGTCTGGGCCAGTGTTTTGCTAACATAATTCCACATGTACCCACCTCACTGATTGTCAAATATAACTGGACAAAACCAACGTAATGTTAGAAACGTGGTATCAATTGCTTATACAACACAAATATTGTATAAGCTCTTTTCTCAAAGTGAAGTGTAAGAAAATGTCTACTTACTATTTTGCACATTTCTGGTCAAATTAACAAAAATATTCTAAAACACCATTATTGGTAGCAGGTGTTCCTTACCTCGTGTCTGTATCCGAAAGTTTATCTTGTTCTCTGATGGATGGGTGATGGTGTAGCCGCAAAACTCAACAGACTCGCTGGTGTAAACACAAAAAAAGGAAAAGTGACATTTGGTTTAAACTAATAAAACATTTCTTCCCCCAACTTGGTTAAAAAACACTGACTCTTTCATGATGATATATCGCAGAGAGTTGCCCAGGGTATGGTCTTCATCATGCATCACAAATGTCACACTGCCCTCATCAGCACCATCGGCTTGGACCTAAAACGCATTGCAGAAAAAAGAAGAAAACATTTTTTTTTCAACTTTTATCAGCTTTAAAGTCACCTAATCAAGAGCGATCCCCAGTGGGAAAAAACGTAAACAAGGTATGTAAGTTAAGTCCTTACTGTTGCATTATAGTGAGACTTTAGATCACCAGTCATGTGGAAAGCTTGAGTGTTGATTAAAGCGGTGCTGATTTTGATCATCATTGTTGTTTTTTATCACCAATGTTTCACGTGTAAATAACTGGGCAATTTCCTTGCCGCACCACAGACGCCAGTATCACACTACGCATGCAATGTATAGTAAAACCTATCGGGTGCCGAGATAGCGTTGGGTTATTGTTAAAATCATATTTACAAATTGTCAGTGTCGATCTTGTAGGGTTTGTTTAAGACTCTTACCATTTCGAGAATTCGTTTATTCTCGCCTTCTTCAGCCATGCTGCACACTCACATGGACCAACAACGTTTACCCATAGTTTTGTCTGACAGGTAAGGGCCGGGGTGAGTTTGTTTACGTCCTATAAAAACGCTTCAAAGTATGTTTTAATCGACTGGATTTGTTATATCAGCTTATTTTTTTAATGTGGGTGTTGTAAATAGTACAGTTACAGAACAAATTCTCTCTAAATTACCTGCAAGACTAAATAGAGGAGATACAGGTGATAACGGCTGTCGCAATATCATGACGTATTAAAACCTTGCCGAAAAAGAAAGTTACTGCTTGTAGTCCAACATTTAATCGGTTCCACGGAGCATACATTAATGAAACGTAATGTGGACTACACTACCCTTTAACCCAGTACATTAGTTTCCGGTCCGAAGGTCCGGGTGCTGGTTTACAAAGCAGAAGTCACTCGAAAGGGATTTGCTAGGTGAGGAAGTCCTCAGATGTTGGAGTTTTGTTTAAACGTGCTTCTTTGAAGACTGCTTGCATTTAAGGTTTTTTTGACTAAGCGTCAAATGTGACATTGTATTACTATTGGTGCAAAATTGGATCAGCAGTAACGTCTTATGCCGAGTGTTGTCAACATTAGAAAAAACTCAAATGTGTCATCATAGTTTGTAGTTCTTTTGTGTGCCTCCCGTCAGCCAGATCACCAGCTGTTTTGGGAGTTATTCACAATCTGATTTGAATATTGACGCAGAGATTACCATTAGCCCTTATCATGAAAATGTTCGACAGGTGCGTTTCAGGTTCGTCTCCTCCCCATCCTTTCATATTCTTGTGTTGTCAGGTCGGTGCCAACAACTGTAGCCATGGCAATTCTATTTGCCGTGGTGGCTCGTGGAACAACCATCCTAGCCAAGCATGCATGGTGTGGCGGCAACTTCCTGGAAGTAACTGAGCAAATCTTAGCCAAAATTCCCTCTGAGAATAACAAGTTGACATACAGCCATGGCAGGTAGGTGTGCATTTGCTCCTCACGCATATTTTACGTTTTCACCCTCATGTGGGACTTTGCATTTATTTGCCATTGTGTTACCATATTAAGGTATGTATCGCCGTTAAGTTGATTGAGTCTTACATACGACGTTTTCAAGAATAGGGTTGAAATACTCAGGCATTCGCAGTTTAGCAACGTGTGTGTGTGCGTGTGCGTGCGCGCGCGCGCGCGTGTGGAAAAAGTGTGCACTGAAGTTTGTAAAATGTAAGCAATCTATTCTTGTTTTATATTGAATCTTTACATAGTAGTTTTTATACTTAGTTCATTTGACAATTAGCTATGTTATTTAGTTGACTTCTTTGCAAACAAGCACTTAGTAGGAGATTACACACATTTGTTTAATTAAAGGGAAATTTATAACAGTGGTACCAACCAATCACAGCTCATGTGATGTTCGCATGCTCGGCCGTTATTGGTTGTTACCTGCTGAGCACATGTGTTGTCATTTTCAGTTGACAGCAAGTGACAAAATGTTTTTTTTTTTTTTTAAGCGGTTAATCATAATTGAAGAAAAAATTAACGTTGATTGTAGACAATGAATTAAGTTTTTATTCCTAAAAATAATCCTTTAAACTAAATAAAGAAAATTTTAACTTGAATATTGTATATACATGTGTCCTCAAGCAAATACTTTGGTGAGGAAAGGGGCTTTTTGTTTCTTTCATTGGGAAGAATAATAGCGGCTTTTGTCTACAATAGTGTGTTCTTCCAAATAGGGTAGAATATGAAATAATATTCTTTCAAACCCCCTTATCTTTCAGCTATCTTTTTCATTATATCTGCCATGACAGAATCATATACCTGTGTATCACAGATGACGTAAGTACCATCATGAAATATTCTTTTTCTAAATGTCTTGGAATCTCAGCCACTTATCAAAACTGATGTACAATCAAACACTGGATTGATGTTTTGTTGGCATGACTTATTTTAAAATGCTAAAAATGCACTCGGGAGGGTTGCATGTCTCATTTCAGGTTGTGTATTATGTGTGTATTTGTTTATTCATAGACCCTTTTTATGTGTGTGAAAGGATTTTGAAAGGTCTCGTGCATTTAGCTTCCTCAGTGAGATCAAGCGGCGCTTCCAGACCACATACGGGTCACGAGCACAAACAGCCCTGCCGTACGCCATGAACAGCGAGTTCTCATCGACGCTGGCTGCTCAAATGGTGAATATAACGAGTACCTGCGTAGTTTTAGTCATTTTCTTATGTATTTACATTCTTGCAATCTGCTTCAGTATTCCACAGTACACGTTGGCATTTATTGTTCCCGCAATAAACTGTAGCTCCCCAGTGCCAGCAGCACTCATACAACCCCAGACCATGACGCTCCCACCACCATGCTTGACTGTAGGCAAGACACACTTGTCTTTGTACTCTTCACCTAGTTGCCGCCACACACGCTGGCATGGCATGTTGAACAGCACCTTGAGTCAATGCAGTTTCCATAGAGGGTTGGCAACAGGCTACACTTTTTGTCCAGCCATCTTAAGAGGCATAAGACGCATGCAAGACTCTTCTTTATTGAATTTTCCTCCCTCAGCATTCGATAGCATCCAGTGCCCTCTGCTTGCGGACAGCCTCTCTTATCATTTCACTTAAATTGAGATTGTGGAGGAATACAAATATCTGCGTGTGGTCCTTGACAATAACCTGTGTTTTTGACTTCATGTTGATGTCACCTCCAATGGGTTTAATCAATAATTGTATTTTTTAGGTAAGCTTGAGATGACTCTCTTTTAATTGAATGTGTTTTGTCCTTCTATGTTGTTGCGTGGTTAGGAAACCCATACTTATCTAGAAAGTATCACCTCTGTAGTCTTGTCAAAATTGCTGTAAAAACATCAGGAAGTCAGCAAGCCAGGCTAATAATGTCCATCTGAAAGAATCAGGTCCAGAGGAAGATGTATGCTATTTTGGATTGTCCTAATCATCTACTCCAAAATGATACTGATAATAATTATCCATTTGTGCTATTAGCTTTGGACTTAACATGTTTACTTTCCATTTCTTTGCAGAAACACCACTCGGATCCCCGGGGATCAGATCGGCTTACTGAAACACAGATGCAAGTGGATGACCTGAAGGGCATTATGGTCCGCAACATAGGTGTGTCATCAGTGTAGAGGGTTGTGGATTGTAAGACCACCACAAACAACTATTTTGTCCCCGGAGTTAGTGTAGTGTGGTTTTCTTTGTATGTTGTTGTGTAACTTTCATTTACCTTAAATGTTTTTGCTTTGATTAGCTAGCATGTGTCATTTAAAGTGTATCAAATTGTTCTATAAAATGAAATAGGAATCTGAAACAAAAAAAATCCACCTTCAAGATTAGGAGGAATGTGTTTATTCAGCACCGTAATATAGTATAATGTAAAGACGTTTTATTGAACGTATTGGTTTTATAGTTGTGTTGTCTTTGAATTTTTATGTCAAGTTCTGTTAGTTGGAGTGCTCCTGTTTCTGAGTTTTTAAAATGCATTTTACAGAAATGATCTGAATTAAAAAAATACAAATGGAATAGTAGCAAATAGATTAGGCAAGCAATAAGATTAAAATAAAAAATAGCCTGTCTTTTTAACAAAAAGAAGTAAGGACACACTGGACCAGGCATGTCCGGCGCCAGTCCTCAAGGACTGTTTTCATGTCTCCTTGCACTATACCTGATTATGATGATCAGTTTATTAGTACACTCTTGCGGCAGCATGACAGAAAACAGGCAGGACATCAACCTTTGTTGACTGACTTTGGACACAAGTGCATGTTCTTATTCTTAAATTATCTCATATCCAGATCTGGTTGCTCAGAGGGGGGAGAAATTGGAGTTGTTGATTGACAAGACAGAAAATCTGGTTGATTCTGTGAGTATTTTCTCCTTTTTTCCTGGTGTAATATCTGATAACAGCTGTCTGTCTGTGTGACGTAATTATAAAACTCCTTTTCTGTTTTTATTTTAGTCTGTCACGTTTAAGACCACAAGTCGGAATCTTGCCAGGGCCATGTGTATGAAAAACCTCAAGTTGACCTTAGTTGTTGCGCTGGTGTGCCTGGTGAGTAATTGTATCTCATATAATTGAGAACCTGCCTCACACTGGGTCATTTATTTGTTAAATCAAAACTAAAACAAACCAACAAAAAAGTGAACCAACTATTGGATGTCATTGTAGGAAACTAACTTTTTTTCTTTTGTCTTTTAAGGTGGTCATTTACATTATTGTCTCTGCATCCTGTGGTGGCCTCTCCTGGCCCTCTTGTGTCAAATGAAGAGACCATGGACTGATGTGGAAAAGGAGGAGATGAACCTGTTCAACCTGTGGTTGCCAATGGACAGATACTATCCTTGCTTTACTTCTTTAGTTTGCCTGAAAGACACTTGCTCCCACTGCTGCTGCTTTGATAGCGTACACTTGCCTTCAGGAGAGGAGGTCCACCCCCCACCACATCATAACCTCCAAAATGGACAGCAGCAACATGGCCAACAACTGATGTGGCACAGTAATACCGTCTTAAACCATTTTGTCTGTCTAATTTGTAGCACTTTCATACTGTATCTATGTTTTCCATCCATTCAAACTGAAAACAAAACATACCAACAGCTGACTTACATGTTTGTTCTTTAATGTGGACTGAAGAACCTTGATATATGAAAACTACAAGCTTTAGTTATGTTACCAGACACGGTCTCCGGTCCTTTTACCGAATACTCATGTTGGACAAAATACATGTAACAAGTAACCTAGGAAACAAACAGATGTTGTAAACCTTTGTGTGTTTTCTTACTAATCACATAGTGTATCATGCAGTAAATGCTGAAAGTCAGATAATGGAAAAAAATATATTGTACCTCTGAATGATTGCGTATGTAAAATTAAATACCTGGCATGTTACTGATGATTGTTGAATACCAATTCAAATGTGATTTTTTGTTGTTGTTGTTCAGCATAATGCTAAGGTCTCTCATAATGCACCTTTTTGTGTTTTACTTTGTGTAGGCTTTGTGTTCATATTGTTCGTATTCACGCAAGCATAAAATAACTATAAATTCTGTACATTCTGATTTGAAATAAAAACCTGATATGTCTAATATGTCGATGTCTGCAGCAGCTAAACAATGGCAGGTTTGTTAAAAAATTTAAAATGCAAATTTACAGATGTTTTGCCATGATTTCTTAAACACTAAGATTATATATAATCTTATTTTGTATGTATAAAAATTGGCATTGGAAATTACTAACAAATTAATACATTATCTTTAAAGTATATTAAAACTCTGCGCTGTAGTTTTTTAATCGACGTAACTGAAGTAAAGCGATTGTATTGTCATGTCGTAAATGGAGGGTGCGGAGGTGGCGGTCAAAGTTCACGCAGGTAAAAAGCAAGGGTCACACGTGTGCAAATTACACGAGCAACCCCATTGCGGAAATAGGGGCCGAAGTCACACACTCCTGACATGTCTGGGGCATCGTGTAGTTGTCTATCTGCGGGAATAAGAAATCACGACACAAGGTGCGCTCCCGGTGTTTTTTCACGCTGCCGGTGACAGGTACACAGACGCCCATTTTGCACCTCTGTTATTTATTTTATTTTGCGCCTCTGTTATTTATTTGTCATTTTATTTTGCAAACTGTTTCGAATAATTGAACAACTGATCCCGTATTGGTGGCGTCAAATGTATTTCTCTCACTGGCGAGTTGTATGTAACGCTTTAGGTTAGTATTTTAAAATCTATATTGTAAACAGTCGATCGTTACCATTTGTAGCATTAACTACCAAGCATTTAGATAAAGTTAAATAGTGTTTATGTAGCCTTATATTAGCATGATTTATGCCAGCAGTAAGAATTTAAGAAAGCATTTACCAGATATTTGTCGGCACCCTATACTTAAATCCTGATCTATACATAGAGACCACTTGTTGGAGGATAATCCGTCCATTCTGTATGTTTGGCAGTCGGAAACAGGTGATTTTTAAATTAACTTTCGGAAACAGGTGATTTTAAATTAATTTATTGGTGAATAATCCCAACAGGATTCATACATACTCTGCTCATTCAGTGGCATTCACATACTAGTTCTACTAGTGCCATGCAGTGTTTATATTATAGTATTACAAATTAATGCCTTTGTAAACTTTTAAGATTTCATCAAAAATCTATTAGGCTATTTTTATGTACCGGTATTGCCTCCAGATTGCAAACACCCAATTGGCGTACAGTGGGACATCCAAATTAAAATGCCTTTTATTGCTCAAAATATTTGTTTAAATTATCATGCTAGTGTGAAAATGTCAAGTCAAGACAGGCAGTGATGTCCAGGCACTCAATAATGTTGTTAACTGCTAGTTTTAGTGACACCACACATCTGTGTCCATCATGCTGCATGAAGACTGACGTCATTTTCTTTGGGTGCTTATTGAGGGACTAGATAAATTTGATAGCCATCGTCAAGAGATGGTGAATTACTGTGCATTGTTTGACTGCAATAATACAAGTAGGGGGTACAAAAGATGGCCAGTGTTTTAGAGTTTGAGCTTTGTGTACATTTTACGTTGGATATTGGGTGATTGTTGCCAAGGTATACGTATCCACTGTTTCCAAAGTTTCTAAGAGGGATTTGCACCTTTCTGCATCTCCCATAATGCATTGCCGGCGGACATATTGAAAGTCTAGCCTCATTAACGTAGCACGATTTGACATTGGTCATGTCTTGTGCATGAGTCATTGTTGGCTGTATTAGTCAGGGGTGAAAGGTTTCTTTCGAGTCCTAAAAATCAAACAAACCAAGGAGGTTGCGAGCCGCAAACATCGTTGTCGATTAGCGGCCTGAAGAGCTGTAAGAGAACATTTACATGAACATGATGATACATGCTGTTGTTTTCTGTCTTTGTTATTAGTGCCTGGACTCGCACCCCAAATTTCTCCATGCCTGATAACATTTAGCTAACGGACGCTTGTTGTTTAATCGATTGTTCTACTACTTGCCAGTTTAGCATGGAACAACATATTGGATGGACAAACAATTTTTAGTGAGAATGTTTTGCTTTTTACTTGTACAAGTGGTTGTCAACTTGTCAAGTGTCCTACTATAACAGATAGATTAAGTGAAAATAGCAAGTGTTTCAGGTGTCTTAGACTCTGGTGTCACACTGCTGCTGCAGCGTTGGGATCAAGTGTCAAGTCGTATGTGTTCACATAGGATACTGTATGTGCCCAGAGACGTTTTCAGTGACGATCATTTGGTGTCTTGACAGAGGGAATACCAGAAGAACCTACTTTGCGTCTAGAATTTAGGATCGTGCAGTATTCCTCCGTGACACTGCTGATCCTTTACCTCATAAGAGACTCTGGCTGCTTAGCAACAGTGAATACCATCTAAGCCTGGCATCTGAGGCCACTCCCCCTTCACTGAGCTCAGCAGGGATGGGTTAAGGTGTTCATTTCTTGGTTAACTTGGGTCTGGGCACAGTCTTTGACCCTTAATACTTGAGTTGTAAGCAACGTCACGTTTGACCACAGGCCCTCAAAAAGAGAAGTGCAAAGGAGGAGTACACAGGCCACCTTAACCCAAGTTGTGACATTAGCTTTGCACAGTTGACAACATGAGCGAGGAAGGAGCTGCCTCTGGACGTGTTTATTTTTCCAAGGTATTGTGAATCATAATATTTAATTTGCCCATAAATAATGTCAGGATTTATTTGCATTTTAACATGAGCCTACTAGATCAAATAAGCAGAATGTGTGCCCTGTCCTTTTGTTTCTTAATGCAGGGATAAAGTCCAAGAATTACAAGCCCCTAGCAAAGCTCAAACAAAAGCATGATTTGAATTATAATCCTCCATTTTCCATTTTTTTTTTCATGACACACTCAGCGGCGTAGCTAGTACTCTGTTCCCTGTTCATTTGTTATGGTGTGTCCTCGTAACACGTATTGCCTGTTAACTTGTGTGAATATTCCTTGGTTGAACTTGAGCCTTGGTCATGTGCACACTGATCCATTACGTCACACTATAATTTGGTGATGAGACATGATTAATCTATATATTTAGGAGTGTTTCTTTCTAGTTCGTGTTTACTGTGAATTTTTTAGCTTGAGTAATATCAAACAAAGACAATAATTGCAGGGTCAGATGAAGTTATCGTTTCCCTGCTGTTTGTTGATTCCCTCAACAGTCAATAGGTTTCCCCGATTTTGTTGCTCTAAGGATCCCTGCAATGCACCAAAACTTGATTCATTCATCAAGAACAGCATTTCCACAGACACGAATTTGGGTTGCTAATGAAAGAATGAATGAAAACATGCTACAGCAAGAAATTTTTAAATTCACTTAAACTGTAGTTGAAACTTAATTAAGTGCACAATGTCAGTCTGCCTACCTGAAGGCTTCAACTTGACTGGTGATTTGATGCCCTCCACAATGAAAAGTCATGAATAATTTCTTCATCCAGCTACTGTTACAATGGTGGACGTTGATGAGTGCAAGCAAATGTTTTGAAACCACAAGCATCATTTTACAATCGTCAGTCTTTTTTGTTTGTCCTGGTAGGGGTCAACACGAGGGATGGGAATTGATAAGATTTGTATGATTTCTATTCCGTTTATTGATTCAATACTTTATTGATTCTTGTGTCGATTCTCATTTGGGCGAAAAAAAGTGGCACATAAACGATTATAGTTTGTTTTATATATTGCAACTTTGTAAATATGACATTACAGAGTAAAGTGTTAAAAAATTAAGTGAAAAGTTTTGAAAATAGCACTCCAAATTCCCCATAGGTGTGAGTGCGGATGATTGTTCGTCTCTGTGTGCCCTGCGATTGGCTGGCAACCAGTTCAGGGTGTCCCCCGCCTACTGCCTGATGACTGCTGGGATAGGCTCCAGCACGCCCACGACCCCCGTGGGGACAAGGGTACAGAAGATGGATGGATGAAAATTAAATAATAAAATAGTCTACACCAAAATACAAAGTTAAATATTCTGTGTCAAGTATGTTCAGTAACAATAACTTTGTAAACATTTTAGCAATAGAAACTCTACAAAATTTAGAGTGAAGTCTTACCAAATCAGAAATGTTTTGAAAAACAAATGATGATAAAATAGACTATAACAAAATTATAAATTATAGAAATAGAGCTAGCACGAAAAGCATAGTTAGTTACCTGCAGTAAACCTGCACGTCGGGCTTGGGCTAATGTTGCTGCTGGTGTTAGGTTGTTGACTGTCCCTCTGCATCGGATTAAACGTGACGTTTCGTTAAACTAATGGCATGTTGCGTGTGCAAATGCCTTTGGATATTAGAAGCATTTCCTCCCTCTGTTGAAATTTCAACATTGCAACTATTGCATTGCGCTCTATTCTCGTCCTTCTTCGCGAAACGTAGTCAAACTTTGGAGCGTTTCTGCCTCGCAAGTGCCATCATTGTTTCTGGCTGTCGCAACGCAGCGTGTTGAGCTCATTCCATTCCACACATTGGTCCCTTTTATTACGAGAACCTTGTAATCATCTTCGCCACCTTCATCACTGCCTTGTGTCAGTTTTGCAGTGCCACTATCTCAAAACTGACGCAACATGGTAGACCTTGCTACCTTCATCAATGCCTCGTGTTATCTTTTCAATGCAACTATCTCAGAACTGATGCAACATGGCAGACCTCACCACTTTTATAAATTGTATCTTTTCTCCTCATAGAGACTCTTATCACATGCTGCACCTGAAACTTCTCTGCTATTTAAAGTCCCCCACGCTGGCGAGCTCTTCTCCCTGTAATTTGACTCTTTTCCCCCTCCCCACACCACCCCCCTATGCGTGCGCATATATTCTGCCGTTCTTCAGCTAATTTTAATTCCTCTCCGTTCTGGTGCATGCCTCAACCTTTGTAAGTGTTGCCCCAACTGCTCCCTGTTGACACTGCATATCACAAAGTGCCTCATTTGGTGATACATGGGTAGAAATGTTCTTATTTTGCACGCAGGTTGTGTGTTGTGTATACAAAATCAGTCCTACTCCATTTCTCTTCCTATCTACAACATGCTTAAGATAATAGGAACACTGCTCTTATGCTTCTAACTATGGCCTTTTCACCTGTTCCAGCTTTCTGCTAACCCTACCCTAGCTTGTGTTGTCAAGCTCTGTGCTGTGGATACATTTTCCTCCTTTCCCTTCGTCTTTGACACGCAAGTCGCTGAATTTCCACTGACACGGCACCGTTGTTATTCATCAACCTGGGGTGTACGCAATTCTTATTGGGAAGAATGCTTACAATTGTTTTGCAAAGTTATATGCCAAATTATTTCACAACTATCAATAATGTATAATAAATGAAGAGGAGAAATTGTGGGACTTTGCATTCATGGACATTTAGAATATCATCAGGAGTGACTTTTTTTTTTTCCTCATCTACAGATGTGAAGATATTACAGTGGCGGAACCCCTCCATGTCTAATTCAACGATTAACTTGTCATACAATGAATTTGTTGGACCACACAAAAACGTACATATTTGTCTTCCTGCTGAAAGACCTTACAACAATGTGTCCCTGTCTCTGTCACCGGACTCTTCCAGTAGTATTGCTAATCACAGTGATGGAGAAGCCAGCAGCTCATCTGACACTAACATGCTATATCACTTCCAAAATGAAGGTTCATTTGTAAATAACTTGGAAAACACTTCCCCGCGAGAGGATAGATCATTCTGTAACACAATCATGAGCCTGGACCAAACATGCGTCCCCACTCCTTTCAGTGGCCATGTTGATTTCTCCAATACCAGCTCAAGCGCACAAAACTATCAAGCTACAAAGCAGTCCCACACTTGTAATGGTTCCAAGAAGAATGGAAGTGACAGTATTGTGACTGACATTATTGCAGACGGCAAACTGAGTTCATGTCAAACCTCTCAGAGAGGATCGACTGAGGATGATACCTGCTCCATGAGCTCTGGTGAAATGGTTTTAAGGAGCAACAGCTTTTGTTTGACAGACCAGACCTTCTTGGTGTTTTCATCCCTTGAGGAGTCTTCCACTTCACCATCTGCTGGGCATGCAGCATTGCATAATGAATCCGATATACTGACGACACCTGCCTTGCCTGTTTTGTGTGGAAAAAATACTGAGAACTTAGAGCATCCATACATTGGCATGATT
Organism: Syngnathus scovelli; assembly: GCF_024217435.2. Lineage (NCBI taxonomy): Eukaryota > Metazoa > Chordata > Actinopteri > Syngnathiformes > Syngnathidae > Syngnathus > Syngnathus scovelli. The sequence continues at coordinate 18,110,390 of NC_090847.1, forward strand.
TTCACAATGTCTAAAAACTGTGAGTACACTGCTGAGGAAGACCATACGAGTTTGCCCATATCGAGCGTTACGCCAGATGAAAATCATAGGGGTCTTCAGACGACCTTTGTGTGTGAAGAATCTCCAGATCATAAAAAATGGTTAGCCTGTGTTGAATCAGAGGCATTGGGACATTTGCCTGGAGCCTTACCCCTGGAAAAATGTATTTCCTTTGAGCCTTCTCTGTCAACTAAACAGGACATGGATAAGTGTAACCAGACTTCCACACCAATACAAAACATTGGGAGCCAAATGCCTGCTTCCCTTTTAAAATATTGTCCTGAATATGCAGGCAGTCCCATTTTATTCTCGAATGAGCAGCAGGAGGCATCTTCCAAGCCTACAAAACATGCTGTGGAACGATCTCCATCTGCCAGAAAAATGAAGAAAATTGAGATGAATTGGCCTAAGTCAAACTCGAGCATTATAAATTCTGAAGTTGTGACAACTGTGCAGGAATCGATGTTGTCAGAGTCGTCCCCGCAGCGTGAACAACCGCAAAAATATTTGCTCAGTAAATGCGATGAACGTCCTAGAGGAACTAGCAAGATTAGTCCAACTAAATTAAGGAATCGCATTGTATTTGTTCCTCTTGCTACTAAAAGAGCAAACAGTGCTCAGAGACAAGTAATTCCAGGGGCTCCTCACCTGAATTTAACAATCAAACTGCCACCTGAGAGTACTGGAACTTGCAATAGTAGCATATCCACGACAGGAATTAAATCTGCTCCTGTAGCTCAATGCAGCAAGGCCAGCACAGACGTGGATCAAACTGCTTTATGCCAAGTAGAGCACTCCCCAGCTCAGTCCGCTGTCAACCAAACTTTCTGTTTATCATCCCCCCAAAAATCCCCTGCTAAAAGTTTCCAGAAAGATCAGAAACCAACTCCAAAGAAAAGCGTGTCATCCAAAATTGACGTTAGGTCAGTCTCAGCTTTGCGTCCAGTCAACACAAGGCCTCGATGTTCATCTGAGACTTTGTCTTCTTCATCGCAACCGTCCAAACAAAAGAAAATGATTTCTATGTCCCCAAGTACCATTACAATTCCAAGACATGAGAATCAAACAAAATCAGCGACCCTGAACAACTCTTCTCGAAGCAAACTGGCCTTACAGACTGAGGCTTCCAAAACAGCTGCTGCAAACGCAAGTCCTCCTTTACGCCAAGTAGAGCACTCCCCAGCTCAGTCCACTGGAAACCAAACTTTCTGTTTAATATCTCCCCAAAAATCCCCTGCTAAAAGTTTCCGTAAAGATCAGAAACTAACTCCAAAGAAAAACATGTCATCCAAAATTGAGGTCAGGTCAGTCTCAGCTTTGCGTCCAGTCAACACAAGGCCTCGATGTTCATCGGAGACTTTGTCTTCATCGGAACCATCCAAGCAAAGGAAAACAATTTCTACGTCCTCAAGTACCATTACAATTCCAAGACATGAGAAACAAGCAAAACCTGCGACCCTAAACAACTCTTCCTGTAGCAAACTGGCCTTACAGACTGAGGCTTCCAAAAGAGCTGCTGCAAACACAAGTCCTACAGAGGTTAATAACGTCAACCGAGTGGTGAGTAAATGTTTATTGTATGATTATGAAAATTAGTGAGCCATGTTTTCCAAAGAACTGTTTACCTCTATATTAAAGGTACTTTTCTGTAGGAGTTACAAGTGGTCTAGACTTGAACAGATGTGAATGTGATCTATTTGAAACTAGTTTGCCTGTTTGTCCAATGTATTAGGCTCAGTGGAAAAATTCAAAGACGGGAATCTTGCACCAATATCTTTGCAGACAGAATCTGGAAGGAAGGGTTCAGCCACATTGGAAAAGAGCAGAAGGCAAGGACAGACATCCCCAAACCAACGACAAGGGACATATCTTCCGCAGCCTTCCATTGCCAGTCCCAGACCTGCGACGAAGTCTATCGGGCAGCGACCAGGAGATAATTTGGCTGTGGGCACCGCACAGTCAAAGAAGAATAGGATTGCAGGTAAAAAAAAACAACAACATTGTAAGTACGGATGGGAATTGCGTCAAGAACCGGTTTCCACATTACCAATTCCTTGGAATCGTTTCCTATTTTGCTCACAATTCCCTTAGCGATTCCAATCAGCACGAATTACGTCACAACGCACCTTACGCATGCTACACAACATGCAAATGATATATGAGAAATTGTTTTAAATTAAGTGTTCAAAATGTATTTTCCATACTATCAAATGGCTTCAAATTACTGTATAGTATTTTTTGATTAATACAAGTACAGTAAAACAAATTTTAAATTATTTAGCTGTCAGCAATGATCCTCTACCGGCTAATTGTGTCGTAAAGTCATATGGGCAAATGAAGCCCTGCGTGCCAAGTGACGCCGCAAAAAGCCGCAATGCACCGAAATATCCGCAATATTTAATATTTTTAAAAACCCGCGATGCACTGAGGCGGCAAAAGACGAACCGCGGAATAGCAAGGGATCACTGTATTCAAAAACTAACAAATAGGCTCTGGTTTCTGAGCTGTCGGAAAGATCGTCTGTAATGCCTTTAACGTGGTCACAATATTTTCAAATGTTTAGCAGCTTCTCTGTTTGGTGACATTTACCAGTGTGTATTCTGGGAAACAGCCCTTTCTCATGTCTGATGTCTTGTCATCTCATGAGTCTAAACAGTCTATTAGTTTTCCATTGCTCATCATTTTAACCAATCAGCAGTCATGGGGAAGGAAAAGATTTTCCTGTGATGGGAAGTCATTTGGTGTTTGGAAAAACAAAGGAAAGGGCGGGAATCTAAGTTCCGCACTGCTGTTCACATGGAAACTCAATCTTCATGAGGTAGTATTGTTTTGTTGTTAATGTTTCATTTTGACTGCAGTGGTGCCTTAACTAATTTTTGGAGTATGGGTATTTAAAAAATAATTGATTGTTTTTCAATAAGTGATAAACAAAAACAGTATTAAGTAATACATGTTTTTTTTTTTTAGAAATGTTGCCTTTGACTCCTGCGAAACGTACCACCTAGTATAGTGTCCATCCTAAACACTTTCCCCATTTCATGTCATAGCAGGTAGTCACAGGAATTGGGCAACAGGAAAAGCATCCCTCGAACCAGCCCCTGCAGCACATGTCAAGCCCAAGTTGAATATATCCCAACCTCTTGCAACTCCCATACGTTCCTCTTTTAGTGGTCCTCCCCCTACTCCTACTTCTCGTCTACCATCCAGGAGCCTTAAGAGAGAACACATTCACAGTGATCAGAATGAAGGTGCAGCAAGTACACAAGGTAAGCCTATCCAATACATTGGAGATGTTAGTATGTGATTCTTGTAGTATAAAATGATGCTTTTGTTAATTATTTTGAAGGGTGAGGTTTATTTATTTATTTTTAAAGTGACATTAAGGACCTCACTTAGAATGGAATGATAGAATTCACTGAAAGAGAGAGACTGAGGACATTCTAAAGACTCATTCTAAAGAAATTGCTGACCACTTAAAAAAAAAGATGTAAAAAGCTGACCTCTAATTCAATGTCAGTCTGTTGTATCATGATGGCTTCTTGTTATTTTGTCACATGGCGGTTTTCAGTTTTCAACTGCTTATCCATGCTTGTCTGACAGTTTCTAGGGTAACTGGCACTGCACATAAACAAACCCCTGTTAAAGGTGCTCCAACAAAAACAAGATGGATGCCAACCCATGAAAGGTGTACTGGGCCAAGTAAGATTACACCCATTTACACAAACGGTGTCCTATCTATGTGCATGTTGGAATGCGTCGCACCTCAACAAATTCTCACAGCTGAATGCCAAAACTCAAGGTCTTCGGATATTGCTACTTTAATCAAACGCCAGCAATTATGCATGCTTTTAAAGTGATTAGCATGAATCTCCACATTCATTGCGTTAAACTCACATTGGTGTGCACAATATAAGCCGTCAAAGAATAAACTTTTTTTAGCTTTGATTTTATTTATTTATTTATGTTTATATATTTATTTATTTATCTCACGTTGGTGCACAATATTGCTCGTCCGAGAATAAACTTTTATTAGCTTTGATTTTATTTATTTATTATTGTATTATGATCCAATTTTTTTTTTTTTTTAAATAAACATTTCACCATATCCCAATGTAACTTTTTACTATTGACACACAAACAGCATCAAAGATCTATTAGATCCATCATCTAAAATGTTTTTTGTATCTGTGTGTGTTGGTGTCTACAACAGTTGTGCCCATAAATAAACCTTCTAGTACCTACAAAGGAGCTTCTACTTCCTCTCCGGGTCCTCTCAAAAGAACTGGGTCTTCGAGATTTGTTGGTTTAACACCAAGTAAACCAGGTAAGTGTCGCCACTTTAACATAGGTGAGTGCAGTGAGAAATTACTAATCTAGATATAAATCTATTTTCTTGGGGGCAGGAGTTAGAAATCTTTTCTCTTCCACGGACGTGACACTGCGTTTTAGGGTGTCTTGCTAAAATAACCTTCAGCCCCCTCTTTTTGAACTTGAGAATGTTGCACAGTCAGTACTGGGGACAGCTATGTCAGTATCCGCTGCACTGCTTTCAGTTCAGTTAACAGTGACAGCATTGCAGAGAGCTGGCCTGTCATCTCTGCTCATTTCAGTTTGAGGCAGAAATGGAGTAACATTGTGAAAGCACGGAAAGCGAGCTACAATTCTCATTGGCTACAATATTTCTGCTAACCCCTCCCATCGCCACTCTCCACCCTATGATCCCACCCCACCCACCTTCCTGCTCGAGCATCTTGCCCCCGCTACAGCACTTCCACCATCGTGTTATGTAAGTGCTGCTGGTGTTTTGGCTGATGACTGAAGCCTACTTTGACCTGCAGATTTAAGGTTTACAAGGCCTATGGAAAATAGCAGAATGCCTACATAGATGCTGTACCATGGTGACCTCTGAGGGCTTTTACTTTTTTCTGTCTATTATGTCCCATTGGCAGTGTTTTTTGGGAGTGTAGGGGCGCCTCTTGCCTCGGATCATTTTTTTGGCTTTCCAACCAAGATTTTAACATTGAATTTATTTTTTGCCAAATACTTGAGTATATGTATATACGGTGGTGTCCTTTTACTACTGCGAGATGTTATGGTCTCCAAAGCTCTCACCTTCAAACATCCACGTGCGTTTGACAGCAAAAGGCCTATTAAGAAACATTCACCTGCTGTCAGGATGCTGGAAAAATGCGGTGGTTTTCCAAGCAGGTTAGTCACCTCATTTTGTTATATTGAAATTGACTTGACCATATGGTCTCTGAGTTAAAACATTTAGTTATTTACAGTACTTGGCCTGTGTTTCAAAAAGTGTGCCTCTATGTTTAGCATGGCTGTTTACTTGTCTCTTAAGCAGGAGGTTCGGCTTTCATTTAACTACAGCAGTGACTATAATTTCACCCAGTATACTGCTGAATTCAAGCAAGATTAGAATGTTAGATTGGTTTCACTATGCAGCAGCTATCATGTCCATTCTTTGTTTTTAAATTTGGGTGCAAATGATCAAGAAAGGCAAAAAGAAGAAGGACCTTTCATATTGGCTACATAGAGAGAGACCCACTTATCCTGTTTCAGCCTGAAATGTACCAAGGTTATTTTGAACTCTACATGAAGCCTCACAGTGACAGATCAGTTCTGTTGGGAAACTAGTTTTGGTTCCCATAAAAGTTTAATGCTTTGAATGCTATTTTTAATTTTGAAAATTCAAAGGAATTTTAGTCTCATCGGGTATTACAATTCCAATGGTATTAATCAAATATAACTACTACAAGAATTTACCTTACAAATATGGCACTGTAGTTAACAAATGGAGTGTTCCAATAATGTCAATGAAAATGAGCGTGAACTGAATTCTCTATCACTGTGCTAACAAAGAACTCAGTGATGCGACAAACGGCACAACTCATCACCAGTTCTATGCTGTGATATCTCCTTACATGCCTACAAAACTACTGTTCTAAAATCTACTTGGATGTTTTTTTATTTTATTTTTTTACAATAAATTGTCCGTTTTTCCTTTGAGATCTATGGTCAGAGCAAGAGGAGCAGTCCAACATTTTGCAGATTTTCATTATTTCTTGAAAGTCCCTTGAGTTACATAACTTTACCTCTGTGTGTTTATATTATCTTAAAGAGACCCTTTTGAGGTATAGAGTTGTTGAATTTAGCTTGATTTGAAAAATATGACCATCTTTCATCTCCTTATCAAACTGCACAGCAAAACCTCAGTGCATACAAACATTGGTTAATGTTAATCGCTCATGTTTGAAAGTGATGGTTCTTGTGCATACAGCAGAGGGCAATCTCGTTCAGATAAACCCACAGGTTTGCTGACAAGTAACAAGAATCACTTCACTGGTTTCTTTTATATCAAACAAATTGTTTTAGGTTCATTACCTGACATGTGATGATCCTGTTCATCAAGTGAATGCTTGTTATCCATCAACTTTTAATCTGCTCCACTATTAACTTTACCTGTTTATCCAGGTATTGTGTAATATTATACATTAAAAAAAATCAATAAAATTCTGCTAGCCTGCCATGTTTGACTAATTTGCAAAAAGAACAATCTTGTGTTGCGTTTTATGGTTCAGGGCCTAAACGTTAGGCATTTTGTTTGGTCAGATTTCAGCATTGACTCAGAATAGTGCATAATAATGTTCCTTCATTTTTTTTTTTTCTCCTGTGCTTAGTTGAGGAATGAGATCAGACCAGTATGAATAAATGTACATCCATCCATTTTCTCAACCGCTGTCGCAGGTGTGCTGGAGCCTATCCCAGGATTTTTTTAAAAATAGAAATATTGGAGCTAATATTTGATCCAGTCAATAAATAATCACAGAATGTACACCATAAAATTAGCAACGTACTCAAAGTAACTTGCACACATGGGAAAGACAAGTTTTATATTGCCAATATGTGGTCCTATTACCATGAAGTATGATTGGTCAAACAGATTGTAGATTAAGTACAATTAATAGCAAAATGAGATGCAGTAGATCAGGAAAGTGTAATACTAAAAGCAAAACTATTTATTGATGGAGAGATTCAACCTGCTTTGTCTAATGTTGTCTTTTGGCCTTGGTATTGTCACACATTACTGGACCCAGTAATTGTAAAGATGGTACAAAAATTTAAGGAATTACTTTTTTACCACCTAAATGTAATATTACTGTGATGTTACCTCCACCACTAATTGGTGCTAATGTGTCTATTTACTGCTTGAGTGGACTGACAATCCTCTAAGTACTCCCACTAGACCCTCTTGGTTCATTAAATTGCACTCACTCAAAGCTGGTATTCCAGATATGTTTCAATTTAACCTCATCGCCATGTTACGCAACACTGCATCACTGTATGCTCCCCTTTGGCGAACCGGCCATTGTAAAACATGTTTTCTTGCAGGTGGGAAATTATTTATATTTTATTATACCTGAACATAATGATTCTATGTGTTAGTCTAATGATGCAAGCATGTTGTTTTTTTATTATCACAGAAGTTGATGATAAACAAAGGTTGCTTGTTTGCTGGATTCTGGGAATCTAGGAAACTGCACTAACAGAACAAGCTGCCCTCTGTGACCAGGTCCACAGCACTCGCTATTGAATTGGGAAATGGAAAACTAATTGTATTTAGACGATCCATTTTTATGCCGGGCTATCTACGAAGCAGCACTGGGAATAGTCAGAAAATCTGTGGGCGGTGGAACCATCCACAAGTTGACAGTATCGAGTTGAGGCTGGTATGGTATTATCGGACCATATGCCTTACTGTGGTTATGGAAGGAAGATTGATGTTGATCATGAACATTGTCTCAACTATTGATGCGTATTCTTTTACAGTGGAAAAGAACAAGCCCAAGACTTCGTCCCGGAAGCAAGTGTCAACATCCCAGGCAAAAGAGAATCAAGGACCTCCAGATGTGGTACCACCCAGTCTCCCACGGGATGACAGAAATGACCAGAGGATCCAGAATCTTGGGGGACTGCTTGCGGCCTCTAACTGCAGATTTCAAGCTATCACTATCGTCTTACAGCACATTCTGTCTGAGGTAGGATCATTTGTTTTGGGATTTGACGTTTTTTTTCCACAATGAAACCAAAATAAATGTGCACTTGTTTTAAGAATAACAGCCATATTTAATCCCAACTGTTTTTGTTTCATACTTTTTTTTATAACGTTAAGTGGGAAAACACTGAAGGAAAACGGTTTTGATAGTTTAGTCCTCAGTACGTACAGAAATCGGTTATTTATTGCTGCAATGCTGGAATTAGAACCCAACGTGGCATTTATAGATGCCAATAATAATGCAACCCAAATGCTATTTCTTTGTGCAAATATTTATGCGCTCCTGTTTAAACATGGATCTTCAAACACATTTAAACAATGTTTGAATATGGTGTGTCAAGCAGTGTCATGTGATTAGTTTCCAGAAACCAAATTCCTCTGGGGATTGTTTGCCACTACATTATAAACAAGCTTCTCACATCAGGATACAGCTCAAGTCTTGTTCCTTATTTTATGACTGTCAAAACAAAATTATGCCTTGGGAAAGTAAACTGTCATAATCGCGGGTTACATATTGGATTTTACTTTTATTTCTTTAATATGCTTGTGCTCAATTGTTTGACTTGTTTGAGGGATTTTTTTTTTTTAATTTATAAAAATAAATTAAGAAACCGAATGGTGGCTATTTATGTGCTGAGAATTAAATGCTTACAGTAAATTATTCGCCAATTTGATCATATACCATAATTTCTGGACTATAAGACGCACCTGATTATAATCTGCATTAGCAAAAATGGTAGGAAAATGTTATTTTATAAATAAGCCGCACCGTACTAAAAGTCACATGTGCACGCGAGTTATTTACAAAGAAAGACGATGCACAGAAAGGCTTTTCAAAGTTTTAGTAACGTACTATAACATTTCTTTCCAAACACTGCCTGTGGCGCGGCAGTAATACCGCAGCAACACGGAAGTAACAGCACTAATAGGGCTGGATAAAAAAATACATACCGGTAAAAGTCACCGAAACGCAGCGGTAACTAAGCAACAACATGGTAGCACAGCACTAACAGGGCTGGTTAAACAAAATACCAGTAAAAGTCACTGAGAGCCGTCGTCTTCATGTTCCTCCTGTGCACTAAAACCATCGAAGTCTTCCTCCCCACTGTCCAATTGGAATACTTGATACTTCGTCGCACACTCTCTCAGTCTCTTTCGTTGTCGCTTTTATGCATTTCTTCAAGCATTTAACATAATGAAGGTCTGTTCATGCTAATTTTATTCATGCACAAAGAGATAAGTTACATTAAACTAGCGAGCTATACGTATAGCTCCAGAGTAGACGTCACCAGGAAATAAATAAAGGGTGACGCAACAAGATGTCATCAACAATAGCCCAGTTTTCCCTAGCGACCGGAAGAAACCTCTACAATGAGCATGAGCAGCTGTAGTTCCTACGTTAAGAACCAAATCGACTGCCTTTCACTGAAAAGCGGCATCATATGCATTTCTTTTGTCCCCCATAATGAGGGTTTTTGTATTAAAGCTTCCTTTCGTCACTAATGTCCGTCTTGATCTCGTTCTGTCTGTTCTTTGTGTGAATTATACGGCACTGTTTGCCTGGCGGATGGACATGCAATCATCACACCACTCTTCTCCCCAGTGACCGTGTCACATATCCCTCCGCCCAGCAAAGCGGTGCCGCACAACAGCGGTCCACGGCCTTTTTACGAGTGTATAAAAGTGATCAAGTCATCACAAAAATCACAAAAAATCCATAGATACACCGCAGAGGACGACAAGCCCCAGTGTTCAAAACTTGAGCAAAAAGTAGCGGCTTATAGTCCAGAAATTACGCTAGTTGTTGAACATCCCTGTGTTGTAATGTCCCGCTGATGCTTTTGTCCCAATCACTGATCCCCCTCATCGGTTCCTTATGCCTGGAAGTGACAGTGTACATCAGCTCCAATAGAAAAATGTACAGTTGTTGGAGTAATTACTGAAAATTCCATGTGCAGTATTGTGAAGCTAAGGATACCTTTATCTGTTGTGTGTTGGTAGTGCCCAGTGGAGAGTATAGTCGTTCAAAGGCCCAAGAATCGATGGCTCTTACCATCACAGTGTGAGAATGCCCTCAGCTGTTGCCTTGATATGGTCAAATGAGCGAGTGACCATGCCACTTAGCCAGCCAGCACTGCACTTTGTTTCTTATCTTCTGTTAAATTTGGATTGTGAGATAAAATGTAGTGGACTGGCTATGAAACCAGCAGGCACACGCAAATAACCTACCGGTAGAAAGAAACTGGATTGTTGTTGGTAGGTTGATGATGTTTTGTGTACTGGTTTACTAAAACTATGGGATACATCCATCCATCCATCCATCCATCCATCTTCTTCCGCTTATCCGAGGTCGGGTCGCGGGGGCAGCAGCTTTAGGAGGGACTATGGGATACAAGATGCTTCTATACAGAAACACACAATTGCTTCACTCGCAGCACTCAAGTTTTTTTCTGTGTGCATCGGAGGAAACAATTGCACCGTGCTCTTAAAATATATCATGTTTAAGTTCACCGTGAAGTCATTTTCTCATCCAGTGAGATGGTTGAGAACTGGCTTCTAAATCCTTGACCTGTTTGAGTTTGATCCACAAGCTACAGATCATTATTGCCTGAGATTATTTGCTTGAAAGTGAAACTGGAAATCTGATCTGTCACTGTCGGAAAAGGGTGTGTACCAGTGGAATTGTGAGCATGAGGTCCTCAGGAGGGAGTGGTGCGGAGGTTTAGTGGATGACTTAATGCTGCCTTGGATGAGAATGGGGGATGGTCGGGATGAAGGCTCTCCCCATGTCCCTGTGGGAAGGTCACTTCCCATCTTAAAGGCTGTTCCATCATATTTACAAATGATCTGGTTTCTCCATTCTGACTGCTTGCATGTGCTGCTGTCTTAAAGTGACCTCACCTCAGTAGGGAGGAGCCTGTTCTTCTTTTGGAAGCCTGCCCCTTTGTGTGAGTGTGTGTTTTTTTTTTATTACTGCACTGCACTTAGCAGTCAGTTAGCTCAGCTGGAGAAGCATCTTGTAATCCAGGACGATGTAAGTGGAGGTGGTGCGCCCACCTGGACCGCTGTTTGTCCTGGCTTACTTAGTGGGTCCAAACCCCAGTGTGGGGCAGGGGATCAAAGGCTGTCATGGGTTGTACAGGCAGCAGAATGTGCGTCACAGCTCCCTGTGCTGCAAAGCAGGTAACTTACACTGTGTGACACTCAATTTGTAGGTACTGTTGTAAATGGCAGTGGGCAGGCTTTTGTGTTGGTTTTATATTGAAGAGTGACGTTTGACTCTTGTGTCTTTTAACATTTACATTTATGACCATTCATCATGTCACGTGTTGTCTAGTATCATAATTAACGAATTGTTTCATAAGTTGTGTCAAATAGAAACCTTGAAGAGCACTGCAGCAAGTGTTGGAAGTAAAGCAACTATGTCAGCAAAAATGATGAGCTAACACCGAACAAGAGTAGACTAACAAGTTTAACTTTTATTTGCCTTATTCCTGATGTTTACTTTCATCAGCACCTGCGGTTATATTGTGTGTCCTATATTTGTTCTTGCTAATGTCTTGTAACTGCATTCGTTAAACATTTGAATGACATTTGTGTCTTTTCATGTTAGTGTACTTTCTCTACTTATCAATAATAGTTTGCATTATGGTATTATTAATTTGACAGTCTAAATTCTGTCACTTTTTTTCATATAGTTGGCCTGTTGCTTTGATTTTAATATGTTGGATCTGTTCTTATTTCTGTTTAGCGTGATGAAGCCACGGGGCACTGCCAAGAACTCGCTCAGCAGTTGGTCAACCTCCGAGGAGAGTTAGGTAAGATGGTCCGGGCCATGCACTTGGGACTGTACGCATATATAGTATGTATGGCACTTGTCTCATACTTGGTTTCATGTTTCATAACTAACACCCATCAGTCATCAATGGCTGTGCATCTCTCAGATAAAAGATTATTCAATACATATGTATCTTGGTGCATGGGGTACACTAGGATTCAAGAGCAGCACATTTTGAAGCGGACCAGTTCAATTAGGTGTGGATTTTGCCATGTTTATTAATATGTAAAAGATTTCCAAAGCCCAACCGACTAAAGTTAATTAAATTCAAAGGAACAATTAGTAATTAACGACATTGAATAGTTTCATACTGATTATTACCTCGTGCATTTCTCATAAGGGATGATCTGGTATGTATTTCACTACACTTAAAGGATGGTCTATTTTATAATGGTAGAAATTCGGTTTGATTAAATCAAAACAAATTTCTGATTCAATGCAATTTTCATTTACACCCCAAGTAGTAGGGCCATCTCAAAACTACACACTCATCAATGATTACATTCATTATCTGTACCATCTTTTATTAATAAATTCCGTCACTTTGTTTATGCTTGAATCTCGTTTTTAGCAAAATGTGCCCTCTGTGCAAAGTATCAAGCAGATCTCCAAAATCATTTACCGAACCAATCGTCAATTAAACAAATAAAGTGAGAAAATTAAGTGTTTACTTTAACCAGCTATATGTAGTTAGTGAATTTGCCTATTTTCCTATTCAATTTTTTTCTGTAGAAACTGCATTCAGCTAAGAGTCACTAAAAAACTGTCGGTTTTGCTGCTCTTATAAGTTCCAAATGGCGTCAAAGCTCCGCTTCATAGCAACTTAAGAGGTGTCAAGGAACCCTGTTCTAAGATGTGTGTACGTTGCCGCGCGGTTACTTCATAATCAGTGTTTGACTAAGCCTTTATTGCTTGTCATCAAGGAACTATATGTATGAGGTGATCGGGTAATAGTGACTCTGAGTAGCTTAAAGATTGAAAAGAATAACAAACACTATTGAAGCCAAGTGGAACAGTAGCACTAATCAAATGAAATTGTCAGTGATCCAAAGGTGGTGGAGTAATGACAGTATTTCTCTATTCAGTGAGCCATTCATATTTGGAAAATGAACAGCCAAAATTCTATATATAGTTTCCTGTACACTTAACCCTTCTGATAAATATTTTATTATTATATATAAATGATCAATTTGCATTAACTTGATCTTATCCTCATGTTATGCAGACACACACACACCTTGTTTAAAGTGCCTCTCGACTTCCACATGACTGCTATTAAATTCTAAGCACTGTTCTAACACATTCTTTTGTTGAATGGTCCTTCAGATACCCTAACCTCAAGTTGACCTTGCTACACGCACTGTAGCAACAACTGTTTTTGAGTGTTCCCGTCAACTTTCTGTCGCCGGATTTACATTCTTCCTAAAGCAATCCATTGATGTGTCAGCCAGTCCTGTGATATTGACAGTGCCATACGTCCCTAATTATGCTACACGATCTGCAACAGTTACTCCCAAAAGTCCATCCCATGTCAGACTGTGGGCCAGAGCATCTAACTTTAGTTCTGGCATAAAGCAGGCCTGTAGACACTATATGAGCCAAATGGTGTTTGTTTTCATGGGCGGAATTGGACTAAAGGCTCATATGACCAGATCACAGTTGCACATGGTTGCGGAATGCACTTTCTTGGCCTCTGCATGCCAGAGCCTGATAGCTGGTCCCAGTATATTGGCGTTGCCTCTGCTCCTGGATCTGCTGCCGTTATTCCACTCTGTCGAGGGTGCTGCTTCACGCTTTTGCGGTCATGTTCTCTTAACATACAGTTTAAACTATCAGACTCTCAGACATCGTTGTTGTTTTGGATGATTCGGTGAATGTCAGTGGGATGAATTGGTCCATATGTCACCTTTTGATGAAAGCTGCTTTGTAGATTTACTCACTAATAACAACTACCCTTGAGCAGCTTGTGTTTGAGACAGTTTGACTAGTCGACAGAAGCTGAGCTAACGCCTCTGCTTAAACATTTTTCAAAAGGTAAAAGAGCCCCAGCAGAAATCTTTTACCCATGGTCCAGTTTTCACAATGTGAAAATATGTAACCTCTGGCCGTAAATAACTTTTGCCGTAGTTGGCAGATATCCTGTCGTCCAGTGTAGGCAGCGCTACCCTTGTGTTTCTTATTCATTAAAAAATAGTGCCACCTTTGTCATCCTAAACAAATTTTCTAAGGGCCCCATTTTGAAGTTATGTACACAATTCTGACAACCTTTCTAAGGTAACCAGGTTCACATTTTACAGCTACGTAACCTCGTCGGGCTAGGAGTACTAAACGCACTTTACATTTTACAGAGTGCTCAGTCAATTCATCTGAACGGCTGGAAAAGGAGAAGCAGGACTTGCAGGATGCTCTGGAGTGTGCAATGCGGAGACTGCAGAAGCAGCACCAGAAGGACCTGGAAGAGATGGAGCAGAGACTGCAGGCCTTCTACCAGGCTGAGTGGGACAAGGTCCACCTCAGTTACCAGGGCGAGGCAGACAAGTACAAAGCTCTGCTACAAACGCAGGTTTGTCCCCTATACCAAATGTGTCTTGAGCCAATAGGGTTCCAGTGACTAAATGCAAAAACTTTCATAATAAATAGTGAATAAATGAACAACTTTTTAGTAATAGGGATGAGCTAATAATTGAACAGTTTCCCATCTCTCACCAAAAGATGGAACAACTTGAAGGAAGTCATGACACTCTGAAGCTGGAATTAGAGCGGAGCCATGAAGAACAGCTGCAATGTGTTAAACAACAGCATGAGCAGTCACTGGAAGGTAAGTGAGTGAGGTGAGGTGGGTGAGGTGAGTGAGTGAGTTGAGGTGTGTTGAGTTGAGTGAGGTATGTTGAGTTGAGTTGAGTGAGTGAGGGGAGTTGAATTGTTTTCTTCCATCTTATACCATAACGTCTTCAGAGCTCAAGAAATTCCACACTCAGCAACTGGAGTCATTGGATGAAAGTTTGAAGGATTCAGAAGTGGCACTCATTGTAAGTTGGACTGTTTTTCTCCCAATACGAATGTATGTGATACTGTATTTAAAAAAAAAAAAAAAAAAAAAAAAACGCCTTTTTCTGCAGGCACAGATTCAAGTGCTGACTCAGGAAAACGCTGACCTGCTCAAAAGGCTAACGTCAGAAGAGAATAAGCGGAGAGAGCTGGCGGAAGGACAGGTACTGTTTTGTGTATCGTGATGTTTATGCCAATCATAAACCAAACCATTCATTTATTTCCCTGAATGGTTGGCATCATGATCTGAATTGGGCCCAATACCAATTCTCCGAATACACTACCCTTTCAAATTTGTTCCAAGTGCAGTTTTAAAGGCAGTCTGCCTTTCCACATCAGTATTGATTCAGAAGTCAACCATGTAATTAATGGAACTTTATTAAGAGTGGTAAAGTTGTTTTTTTATTATTTACAATATGCGTGTTGCTGTTGCTTTACTGGGATCTTATTTTAACGTTCCAAAAGTGCCCTGAAAATTCATGTTCTTTCCCTGTAGAAGGACTCACACACTGTGTATCTGGAGCAAGAGCTGGAAAGCCTCAAGGTGGTGCTGGATATCAAAAACAAACAACTTCACCAACAGGAGAAGATGATGATTAAAATTGATGAACTGGTAAGTTCTAGAATAGAGACAAGGCATGTTATACAACCCTTTATACAAGAATTAAAATTGTTGTGCTGTCAAGCATTGCATTGTTCACGTTTTGTCTGCCAGCTTGAGAAAAATGTGAAGTTAGACGAAAGCCTTAAGAAGGTCCAGCAGGAGAACGAGGACCTCAAAGCTCGCATGGAGAGATACTCTATGCTCTCAAAGTAAGTTGTGGACAATCTTCTTCCTCGCGCATAGGAGATCACATTTGCTGCCCTAGGAACTTGCTCATTTTAAATCGGCACTCTACGGGATTTCGCATTTCAAATTGCTACTGCCAAATTGAACCCTCCTTACCTCGCGTGTATGGTTAAACTTGTGTATTTACAGTAGATTTACCCCAGAGTTTGGTTATCCATTTTGACGCATTTTATGAACATAACGTATACAGTGTGCCTCCGGAATCTTGATGTCTTTCCGCAAAGTAATACGGCTTCACTTGAATTTCATCCGCTTGTTAATGCACATAATGCAAGAGGAAGTTTCGAACATGCGCTCAGGTCATCGATAATCATTCATTTTCTGTTTTGATTGGTGGAGGTGTGTTTTTGACGGTCTTGCAGGTTGTTTAAGCTGACGTATTTGTAAATTGCAGGCAATTGCTTGCTGAGCAGGCTGTGCTGCAAGAATCCCTTCAGAAGGAGTCCAAGGTGAACAAGCATTTGTCGATGGAGAATGAAGAACTGCTCTGGAAACTCCACAACGGGGAACCAAGCAGCCCACAGAAGGCATCCCCTACCTCTGTATCTCCATCCCATTCCTTCAGCCTACAGTCACCTCCCAGCCCTGGCGCCTGCTCACCCTTCCCGCTCTCACCCAGATAACGATGGCTCCCCCCGCTTCCAGGAAGCAAACAGACTCAAGTTATCCATCTTAAAGGTCACCCTGTTGACCTATTGGCAAAGCAACATTATCGGCCTGTGGGGGGTTGGATCATATTTTTCAGATGAATTGTGACATGATTTAGACAGACACAGACTGTTAAAATGCTGCACACTAGCACTTAACCAAGGCCATGTTGTTCTTTGACTGTCTACAGAGGGATGGGAATAGGGGTGAGGGTACAAAGATTCAGGACTTGAGTATCACAAAATGCAATCTTTTTTTATTATATATATATTTTTTTTGTAGCCACTGGTGGTTTGCCTCTTTGGATGCTCGGCACTTGCGCATTGCATGCACATTGATGCACATATTTATACAGTATTGAGGCTGTGGATTCCTGCACGGTTAGTCACAAATATGTCAAAGTGTGACCCCCAACTGTCTTGGTAGAATGAAACCTAGTAATTTCCAGAAGACATTAGCCTGATACTGTGGCAGGTCCACAGGGCCAATCCCAATTCTGAGTGTTTGATGTGTTGTCCAACGTCACTCACCCTGAAGGAATCATCCTCATATAGCTTTAAAACTGGGGTCTGTTGGCAAGGAGAGGTTTTGCTTCAGCATGTTGTTTTGGAAATGTCTCCTATATAGAATTTGGGTTTAAATTCGATTCTTGGCGAGTTGGCACTGTTTGAAATATGCTATTAATAAACTAATAAAAATATATTTTTAACACAAAAATAAGACACTACATGAACTTGATGTGATCTCTAAATTTTAGAACAGGGGTCACCAACCGCCTACAACACAACAGATCATGTTCATGCTTGCAAGGAGCATTCCACAATTCATTCACATGCCTTAATTTTGCATTATTTTTAGAGGAGCGCTAACACTTGAGTGGTGTGATCGCAAGAAAATGGCATCACGAGTAATGATGGAGCCAAGTCAAGTGTCACATACCTACTGTGGTGAGTACAATGTGAAGTTTTTATGTTGATAAAAACTGACTGTGAACAATATTGTTGTGGAGACATGATATATTGAAAGATGAAGGTAATTGTGTTTTATGCGCTAGTAATAATGGCATTGATACTCAAATTTCTGCAGAAATCTATTGTTGAAAGTCAGAAGGAAGCAGCTCTAAAACAAAACGCGTTCTGGGCACGTGTAATGCATTCCACATATGGAGCAAATTAGAATGTCAGCTTGGCAAAATTCTCAGCTTTAACCAGATTCTTCTCGTGACTGGCTACAAAGCCGCAGCAAATCTCTTAATGCTGCTGTCTCCCTCTCCTGTGAAGAAACATGGCAGCTAAGTGCATTGTAATGTTGGAGGAAATGGGAAGCTGCCTTTTTAATTTGACTCGCAATGTATTCAATTAGCTTTTTAACGTTCTACACTTAAGTAGTGAGCAGAAGCGTTTCACTTTGTGTTTTCAATAAAGCAACTTTAAGTGAAAATCAACACGTAAAACTTTCTTAACAGTATGTTGTATGTGCCCTCGCTAGTCTAAACATGACATTAACATTGCGTTTGTGGAATTTGAGTTAAGCAGCAAAATCCACCTGTTTTTACCCATCTCAGAGGGCGACCATTTTTGCCATACGCTGTTGACTGACAATGACATCACAGTTGCCAAATCACAGGTCCCATCCAATCACGGCTCAGCTTCAGAAAACTGGTGTTTATTCAGATTCCACAAATGAAACATTTATCAAAATAATGTGATTCAATCAGTTGCAGAGAACATTACAAAGAAAATTTGGGGTTGACTATCCCTTTAAAGAGAAAAGAAGCTATTTGGACATGATGTTAGTCATGACAAGTGTCTCGCCATGCTGGTTCTTGGCGTTGCAGATGTACTTTCCAAAATCAATGGTCTCCATGTCCTCAACGGTGAGGACGCTTTGTGTGATACGTGTCGTTTGACCCCGCCCTCGATTGACGAGCCTCCATGAAGTTTGGGTGTGAACAGGACGCCGGCCCTGAAACAAACAAATCATATCCCTCTGTAAAAATCATAACTTGTATTTAGGGGGAGTGGGGCGGGGCTAAAACAAGTCATTTAAGTTGCAACAACTTTTTTTCCACAACAGAAAAACATAAAATATTATGAGTTGCATGGAACATAAGGTGTGTGAGGAAAAACTTAGTGTCTGTAACATATCATTGATTAAACTACAATTAAAATAAAAGTACAATCATCCAAAGTGATTCTGCAACAACAAAAAAAACATTTAATTCAACTCCACTTTCAAATGCACATCAAGACTATGAACAGTTTTTTTGTTTTGTTTTTAAACCCGACGACATCTGGCAAAATAAAAAAAAACATTAAAATCCAGAAAGAAAACACTTTTCAACAAAAACCTATCTTGCCAATTTAGTGGTAACGTGAGTTCTGTCACAGAACCGAAATACAGGTTTTTTTGTGATTCTGGGAGCCAAAAATCAAATCTGCAGCTTCTAGTGCATTTTCTATTTGGGCTCTATAACTCTGGAAAGCCCTTCTTGCAGAAATTAGAGCTGCTACCCCAGAAGAAATGTTTGAATCGCGACTTAAAGGGGAAGTCAACCCCAGTAACATGTACAATAATATGTTTCCCCACTAGTCCAAACACCACATAGTGATTAATATTTCGTTTGTGGAATATGAGTTTACCCAGCAAAATCCACTTGTTTTTATCCCTCTCAGGAGGCGGCCATTTTGCCACTTACTGTCGACTGAAAATAACACAGTTGACAGGTCTCAAGTCAAAATCGATGACGCCTCCACTTCAGGAAACTGGTGAGCTGACTGTTTAATTGGTTGTTTTGAACAAGACATCCCTCTCACCTGCCCGGGATAAGACCAGGTGAAGCTTACGTCGACGTCTGGCTCCCCTATCACACTGCAGGTCACGTTGACATTGTCGCCTCCGCTCGCCTGCTCAGAAGAAGCCTTCAAGCTCACGAATGGTGGACTGCTGGGGACTGTCGACAGTGGGAAGTGTGGAAGAATGGTCAGGTCCAACTAGCCTAACTTTAGCTGAACCAATAAGCAGACAGTTAACAAGTACAAGTAAAGACAGCTTTACCCTCTACATAGAGCAGCTGGTATTTGGTGGAGATCTGCGGTGTTCCTTTGCCTACGGCCTTGCAGTAGAACACCCCCTGATACTCGTGGTCAGGTGTCTGCAGGACAAAACCCTTGGCGGGGTCATAGTTCACCAAGGTCTCATTGGTCGGGATCTCCTCAGGCGGCACTTCTCTGTGCAGCGACACCTTGGCCTGCGGAGTGGTCACGCGACACGGTACCACGGCCGGCTTGTCTGGGCGCAGGTACACAATCTGGAAGTGGATGTCCGACGGGACAAAGAGGTTGTCCTTGTCTGTAAAAGATTTTTGGCATTGATTATTGGTTTACTTTTACTCAACTTCTTACTAAGGTTTGACAGTTATTAATCATGAAGCCTCTACGTATTTAAAGAATCAAGGAACCATGAATTTCAGAAAATATAGCGGTGGTGGATTACAGTGATAGCGTGTGTTGTTAGGAGTTCAATCTGCCGATCACTTCTTTAATTTTCTCCAAACACTAGATCTTAGCCTTGATGTTTATAGATTGTCATGATGTTATCCCACTCATTTACCAATCAGTTACATGGATTTTGGTAGTCACAGGTTGTGAATTTGTAGACGCAACACAAGTATGCATTCATCTCATCAGAGTCGTGGATAAGCCTATCTTTGGGAGACAAACGGGGTATATTGCAGGGAAAAACTAATAAACAGCACCTACTATATTTCCATTGTCATTCATGCTTCATAAAGTCTTCAAGAAGAACTTAAACAATTTGTTTCAAACAATTAAGGCATATTGAAAAAACAAAATGTCTTAGTAATTTGATTAGAGCTGTCAAAAATCAGTTGATTATTTGATAATCATTTATCAAATTAATCGACGACTATTTTGATATTGGACTAATCGTTTAGAGCCCCTATTATCTTCAAATTGTCCAAATACGCTGCCTTCAGCATCTCAACAGTAAATTGATTTCTGTAACTGAATCATGAAGGTTGGTGAGTAAAGTACCACATCAATTTCTCTCATGTAATATTGCTTAATTGTCGGTTAGTTTTGTGAATCACAAAATAAAAGAATAATTGGTGAAGTTTTGGAGTGAAAATGCATTACAAAACAAAAAAATCAACAATTTCTACAAAAGCTGTATGTTCATTCACCTGCAAAATAGATGTGGGAGGCATACACGCGTTCATGGTCCTTTTCGCACTCACCACCATCACACACGATCACCCAGCAACTGTACTGTCCAGTGTCAGCAGCTGAGGGTGAGGTCAGGATGAGCTGACTGTACTTGTCGCTCTGTATAATGCTGAAGGAGGAAAACAGAAAGTATGGGAAGTGATACTGTGATATCCAGCTCGAGGTCCATGCACTAATACGCTATTTGTCCTTATGTCCACAATGCAGCGCTGTTCATGAATGCACGTTCAGATCACCTGAGCCGAGAGTCGTTGAAGGTGTCCAGGTATGTGGGATAAGACCACCCAATGTTGGAGCCTTTGCAGCGCAGCTCTATGTCATTCCCGGGGGCCAGAATGGTGCTCTGGCCCAGACGCAGGAAACGGCCTTTTTCCAACACCTGTGTCAGAAGGCTGTGACCTCTCCCTCCTACCTCCTTCACTTTGGGGTGACGTATCTTCCCCCGTTTCCCTCCCGGTCTGATTCGATTTTCCCCTGAATCCTTTCTTCTCTTGGCTTGCTGGCAAGAGCCTTTAAAAGAGAGTTAGACAATCAATTTGTTTTAGAAATGCATGCAGCTTGGCAAATTTCGTCATCTATTTTCAACAGTGATGTCCTTGGTCATCTCCCATCTTCCCATGAAGTCTGAAACAATGGCGGATGGTGCGATCTGACATTGACCATGGAATTAATCTTTCATTTCTTTGGAAGTCGTTCTAGCCTACAATTAATTTTTATTCATCTCTTGAAATTGTTATTGATTTTCCTGCCTCTGTGACATCCGGAGAGGTTAGCTATTTGACTATTTGTCACCCTTTAAATAGGTTGACTGATTACAAGTTTGACAATACCTGTAATGTTAATTAGGGGTCATATACTTATATCAACAATACTACAGCTAAAGGTCGATTTTACGCTCACTTTGGAGTCTAGAATTTGAGACTTGCGTTAACCCCAAAAGCACGTTGTAACGAAAGTCTTGGTGTTTTTTTTTAGAAAGGCTTGTTTTTTTTAGGCAGCCGAAGGGGTCCTTTGTCACGTTAATTTAGGTCATGCATGTTGTTGGGCAGCCGAAGGAGTTCGTTTGCTCCACATACACACATCGGAGTCTGTGGACATTTTATTAAAAGAGAAGCAATACGCAGACGACAATATCTGGCAGATTAGTAAATCATTTTGATTCTATGTGAATGGATGGAAGAGAGAATATAGCAGCTGCTTATTCTACTGTGTCCGGCCACGCTCTTTGTTTTGTGAGTGACTGTGGATGAGGTGCTTCTGCGAACTTCCCCTTTTCAATAACATTTAAGTTACTTGGGTTAAGATCTTTGTTTTTTTTTCTTTCATTGCCAGAGGGCTACCAGCAATTTTGTCCATGTTTGTTTTTGTCTAGTAAGAGTGCTCATTACCACTCTCATCCGGATTTTTGAACCTTGGCTAAAATCAAGCCCAAGTTGAGCACTGGTGTCTGGGGATTTTTTGAGCGTGTGCTTCCAGCAGCTATAATAACATCCGAGCAAGATGCTTGAAATCCTTTTGTTCTGTCATATGTGGCCCAATATACTCACTGTTGACGCTGCTCATTTCATTCTCAAGGAGCACTGAAATAAATCTACAAAACAGTCTTTATGCAGATGAGGTGTTCCACTTTCATAACTAATGGAGGACCACTTCCATCACAAGGCATGTTTATCAAAAACACATGTAGTGAAACTACAAACTCGGAGAACTGCATGTGATTGTACAAAAGTCCCCCCAAACTAATATTCTGTTTCAGTTTTTCCAGAATTTAGCAACGGTCCTCGTGGGTGGGCTGGAGCCGATCACAACTGAGTTTGTGCTAGAGGCTATAGGAACATATTAGACAATCATTCACAGTTATGGACGATGAGTGTGTTCAATTTTCCAAACATGCAAGTTTTTGGAATGTGGGAGGAAGCTGGCCTATGCGTTAAAAACAGAAACAAGGATGAGGAGAACATGGCGACTCCAAAAAGGAAGTGGAGCCAACCACAATCCTCAGAACTTTGATGGCTGATACCTGAGTTCGCCATGATAACACAAAGTCAATTGCATTCAAACAAATTTTGCAACAGACTTACCATGATGGAGCGCCACCCAAAACAGTGCGAGGCAAAGCACAACAAAAAGCTTCATGCTGTGCTGGATGTTGGGTCCCAAGGCTGAGCAGCGCAAAAGACCTTTCAAGAGGGGGCTTCTAAAGGGGCTTCAGGATGGTAATGTAGGTCAGAGTCTGTAGGCTCCGGCTGCACTCTTCAGCTTTCCAGCGTCATCCCTCCTCTGGAATGAGAGGGAAGGGAAAGTAAAAAAAAAACTCAGGGAACTTTGGTGAACTTCCCTCCTTTCTTGTGGATCAGTTGACCCAAATGTTCTTTAACGTCCTCTGCTGGTCAAAAATGTGTACAACACCTCCACCACCTCAGCTGCACTTTTCATCCTGTTTTTTTACTTGAATGACGGTCGTTTTGTACGTGGCAGTCCATAGACGGTGCGGTGAGGTTTATGGGTTTATGGTTAATGAGGCAGTCCTTTTTACACCTTTGTGAGTCAAGCCTAATGGCCTATATACACACGTTTCCTCAATTTAGATGTTTTATTTTGACTTTTAAATGTTTTTTTAATTGGAAAAAAAATCCGCGATGTAGTGAAGCCGCGATAAACGAAACGCGAAGTAGCGAGGGATCGCTGTACACCCCCCCCCACACACACACACACACACCTATATACCACTCACAATTGAGAATTCTAAATACCAAGAGGAGAAAGCATGTAAAAACCCTGCATCGAGGTCTTCCTTTAATATCTTATGAACATGTACAAGCAATACAGTCCACATACCTGGGAAACATATGTCCCGAAGGCTGTATTAGTAGTATGCAGTATTAAAGCCCAGTTTGCCATAGTGTGATAAAAAATAAAAACACATAATTACTGTAAGAAATTATAATCAAATAACATAATTCATTCAGACTGTAACAGTTGAAACATACAGAAAGGCCACTAAATAAGACTCTTTGCAAAGTTAATCGTTGCATAACACTTGTCGCTCTGTTCTAGCTTATCATGAATAAACAAAAGCAACAAATACATGCCTTCTAAATTGAGACTGCATATCAAACTAAATATAATACGTATTTGTCGAGACATTGTAATCACATGAAACAACTGTGATGAATCATCTACTGATTAACATTTTGAGCGTTGTACAACATGAAAGAAAATAAAAGTGCTTTAAACTACACTCACCAATCACAGCATTAGCTACACATTGCACAATGTACGTCATGATATGTAACGCAAGCGCTGTATTTAAGTATCTGAATACACATGTTGAGTTTGGATAGACAGAAAGGTATCCCTTTAATGTGTTTTTGTGGTTGTGGTGTTGCTTTCCATTGTGCGGGTGTACCTAATGTTGTGGCATATAGCACAAAATCTACGTATCAAAAGACTAAAAATACACTTGCGCTATTAAATGAACAGAGGAATTTAAAAAATTGTTTTGCAAAGGCAACCTTCTTACAATGAAAAGCAAATTCTCTAACAAGTAACGTCCATACTAAAACCATCTCAGTCTTGCATTGACTGCGTCAATCTGAGGGAAATTGCTCTCCAGTGTGTTACCTGTCCTTTCCATTGTGCCCGAGACACAATGTCAGAGCAGTCGCTCATCATGCGACCACCGACACAAAATACTGACATGGCTTTCAAAGACCAATTGTAGTGAGGCCCACGTTGATGAAACTGTTTATATGAGTTCCTGGAGCAATGGTTTTATGTATGTTGGGCCTGGGTTTCACCTCACAGTATATTAGCACTAAAATGAAGGAATCTTAAAACTGGGTGGTCTTCTCTGGGCAGAGGAAGTGCTCCCGTTGCTTCTCGACTGCAGTCAATCCGGCCTGTTTGGCAGTACTGCTTGTGTTCTGGAGAGAGCGCTGGCGCTCCACACTGTGCCACATGCCATAACCGAAATAGATCAAGAAGCCTAAGAGAGGGAACAGGTGGGGGAAAATAAATATACTGTAAAAAAGAAAGTAATAATAAAAAATACTGTACAACTGTTTAAACACACACACATACACATTGATTGATTTTAATTGGGGTGGCAATCAATAAGATAAGAGACTTACCTAGCGCCATCCACACGGAGAAACGTATCCAAGTGTCTCCACTCAATTGAACCATGAGGTAAACATTAACAAATATGCTAAGAATAGGCAGAAACGGCAAAAGGGGAACCTGTCGTGACACAAACACATAGGCAGACAATAACTATGAGTTTTTGTGTTCAACAACATCAGTCAATAATTTTCAGACGTGCGGTACATACCATGAAGGAAACCTTCTGAGCGGTCTGTGGCTGTCTGCAAATCATGACGACGCAACCGACAAAGATAAGTAAGCACACAGACAGTGTTGCGAAGATCCATACTTCCATGCCAATGATGGCATCAATGTGGTAAGTGGTCAGATAGCTGATCACACATACCAGCAGCACTGTGTTTAAACAAAAGACACGCAGTATATCTTAATTTTGTTAAACATGAGTCAGGCAATTGCACTAGTTTCATGGTTTCGTCTGGATCTCCTATTTCAGGGGTGTCAAACTCATTTTTTTTCGCGGGCCGCATTGTAGTCATAGTTTCTTTCGGAGGGCCATTATGACTGTCAACCCAAAGAAATGTATGAGCACCTCATAGTATATACAGTATAAGCTACAAAACAAATAACTCATTTTCAAATCAGACTAGTAAAAACTGGTCAAATATTTAAAAAAAAAAAAAAGATATTTTTAAAAGTGAAGACAAGTTGCAATTGTAATTTGAATTTGACGCACAATTTGTCTTCGCGAGCCACATAAAATGATGTGGCGGGCCGTATCTGGCCCCCGGGCCTTTGAGTTTGACACCTGTGTCCTATTTGATCATGTCAAATAGATGAGACATTTGCCTCACCTAGCACACAAATGGAAAAGTTGACCGTGCCGGATGAATGCTCAGAGGGGGACGCAGGTGGGTGAAGGACCGCCTGCAGAATTGAGCCTTCTGCTTTTAGCGTGTTGAGGTGGGACTCAGATTCAGTCAGTTCTGACTCGCCCTCCTCAGAGGACAGATAGTCCCTTTTACAGCCACCTTCCCTTCGACGCTCCAAAGCGCCATCTGGCTGATACCTGGAGGTGAAAATTTATTGGATCTGTTGTCTCCAGGCATTTTTCTTCAATACAAACACCTTGAAATGACACAGTAAATATTACACAGCGCAAACTTGAGCTTTATAGGTTGTATGGCAGCCTCTCTAAGTTGTATTCTGCCCCTTGCCCAAAGTCAGCTGGGATAGCTGCCATCTTATCAGCAAACTTAATAAGGACAATTCGGAGGAAATTGTCAGGCCTGATCGACACATAAACCTTGAAGTAATTTCAATTGCTGTGCCAACTACATTTTAAGCTGAGGCAGTAGGAGATATTTACACATGAAAATAAGATGATAAAAAATGCTAATTAGAAAAAATATGTTGTAAAGTGTCCTTATGCGCCGTTAAAGTGCCATTATGAATCGAATGATCCGAAAATGACGCACACACTGAGTAGTAGAGCATAGAGTACACACTGTTACCTCGTCACCCCCTTCATATTTATACAAGAGCCACATTTACAGCTCTTACATCACAAGTTGCACTTTATAGAATTGGGTAATCATTCCTGTGGCTTTTCGAGTAGAAATAAATGTTGCGAACATAAGATTGTTGTTGTTAACAGAGTAAATGTACTCACCTGAGAATCAGTACACACACAGCAACCAGTGAGTAGGCCAGCAGAGTTCCAATAGACATCATGTCAACCAAAGCTTTGAGGTCAAACAGGAAAGCCATGACGGCTATACCGCAAGCAAAGAAAACAAACACACTTAGCACATTTGACGTAAAAACACTAAAACACACGTACACAAAACTGGACCACCACCTGGACATCTGCAAGCTCAATCTCTTCCCATAAATAGACAGCACCAGATTATAGCTAAGACTTAGATCCAGCAAGACCATAAACATTTCATGCAGTCATTTCCACAGCAGTATATTTCCTTCAACTGATAAATTAGCAGACATCATCTCCATACTGAGTTTGGTTTGATATGACACTTTGGTGCTGCTCACAGCTCCCTCTCTTGTGTCCCAGCAACTGACTCTTGCATGGAGTTGATCTCAGCTGCTCTGTGCAATTCTGCCGCTTTTTGCAATGTCGTGTTATAACATAAAACCACAATTCAAAACGTTGTTTTGTATGCCGCCATTACACAACTCTCTATGGGTGCAACTGCATCCTACTGAGTTGGAGGTCTTAGTTTGCACGGTAAAAGTAATGCTGCATTGGAACAAAGAGTTGCATGTTTATTTTTGTCATGGCAAGTTAAAAGAGCAGCAGATTAAAAAAATGCTACGTGTCTGGACTTCATTGTATTTCATTCATGAACATGACAACAGGGTGCATACGAACCCTCTGAATCAATCGAGAAATCTATTCATGGAATGCATTATTATTGTCATCTTCATCATCTTTCTTATTTTTCATAAGACCCTCCTGGTTGTATGGTCACACACGGACACGTGCAATATGATGATTTCACAGCGGTGATCTGTAATCGCCCTGGTCAACTTTACATCATCTCCCCCGAGGATGTCTGCTTGCAATACCTCATAAATATACTTTGCGTACCGGCTTCATCCCTGCACAGATTCCAGCAAATCAGTTTCTGGTTCCACCATGTCAATTAGGACTGTGCGCCTCTTGTGTGCTGATCTTAAAATAAATCAGAGGATCCACTTTCATTGGCCGTCAGCTTTATTGGCAAGTCAGCTGTGTTCACATCCACAATGGCCAAAAAATGTCAACTGTGTCAAAGTGTGCCAACTGTGTTTCTGTGAAATTGGTAAACCAGTCTAGCCTGCACATGCGCAGATTTAAGCCACGCCATCCACCAGACTTTCACTGGGCACGAGTATAGAGACCAGGCAGACAAAAAAAAGAAGGATAATATTTGCAGAATCATTAGAAAGGAACAATTTGCCGAGATGAAAAATTTAAATCTCTTTTGTTTCAGCAGTTGACATTACTGTAGTTCATTGCATAAGCATCATCTTCTCAATGTAGAGAATACCCAAGCGATAATCTAATTATAAAAATAACTGCATTCTCATCCACCAACCTTTGTTATTGCTAATACGGACGATGTTGTGGATGGGCTAGAGCGTGTGTATATTGTTGACATTTCATTTAGAACATTTATTATCAGAAAAAGAGTAATGCTCAAATTCCCCCCAAAAGATTCTGTGTTTTTATCTATTGTTTTTTTTGGGGGGGTCTCCATTTTTCCTCAAAATAATGTCACCGTAAAAATTATGTTCTGCCGTGTACTCGCAACAACTTTTATTTTGTCCTGTTGGCCAGCTCACTTGACTTGGAAAAAAAAAATTGACATGCACTTTAGCAAACCATCACAAACATGAACATGCAGCCATCACCACCGACACCGCGCGACGACGACTCAAAGCCAAACAAAGTCCACACCACAAGCCTGTATACAGCTTGTATGGCTGCTTACCCGCGGTGGTACCTGCCGCCATGGTGGCAGCCACAGGCGACTGCCGCTTACTCACTTTGGACATAAATTTGAACAGAATGCCATCTCGTGCCATGGCAAAGAGAATGCGTGGTAGTGGGAACATGGCACCCAACAGGCTATGGAGAAGAGGGTTCATGGTTAAGTGGGTAACACAGAGAAAAGGACACATTTCACCTGCACAACTGTGAAAGCACACGTGAAAGGCAGGGATGAGGGAGGGTTAATTATTTTAACCACAAATTGTGCACATGGGTAGCTATGAGTTTTTCTTGGGCAGTGTCTTTCACAGTTGATTGGTGGAGAAGCTCTTTGCTCCCTTGCTCTCACCTGCTACTACACCGGAACTCATAGTGGCAATAAGGGGGGTCTTCGTCTTAGGATTGATTCGGGCTAAGGCTTTGAAAAGCACCCCATCCTCTGCCATAGCATAGATTACACGAGGCATAGGGAAAATGGAGCCCAGCAGACTGCATGAGACAGCAGAGACATGCAAGGCCAACACGTTAGTCAAGACACCCAAAAGCACACGCACATGAGGACACAGCAACCACAATCACATCTTAAAAGCTTCACAGTGGGAGGGAAGGAGGGAGGGTGTGCCTTTCTTTTCCGATGGGGCATTAGTCAGTACAAATAACATCAAGTGGAATTTTTTTTTCAAGTAGATGTGACTTAATCCAAGGAAATTGTTGGTGCTATTCTTATAATGTTCTTTTATTCTTTTGATGTCACGGCATTTTGTGCTTGAAAACAACAACTATCAAGCAGTGAAATGGAGCCAAACAAAACAATGAGAATGGGGCAAAACCGCAAAAACAACTTGATCAGTTGTAAAATCAGCAATGCAGGATATTACACAATCACAAATAGCAGACCGTGGAAAAATTGTCAATCAATCAATCGAAGTTAATTAAAAAAAACAATTGAAGAATGAACATGACCTTATGTTCCCTTAAAGAAATATGAGATTGAAAAAAAACTTAGCGGTAAAGAAAGGCACAATGGGCTTCAGACTTGTTTTTTCTTTTGGTTCTACGACCTTTTATTTGGTCACACTCGTTTTTCTGTGACTCATTAAATTACCGCTTGAATTTATTTGATGACAGCTGAGCTCATGGGTTTTGAGCGCTTCACTTTCACACTAGCTCTTTGGATCATCTACTGGCGTAGTTATATAATACATACTGTATATAATGCAAGGCTCTCCATTTTTTTTAAGAATTGTGGAGCAGATTTGCTAATCAATAATTTCATTTGTCTAACAATTTTAAAATTTTGAGGAGCAGTTTTTTTTTTCGGTAATTCAGTAAATATGAGGACATAACTGAGGACTTAATTTTGGGCTGCAGCTAAGAAATATTTGAGTATTCAACAATCAAATATTCAGAAATAGGAAATAAGCCATTTTACAGAACGCGTGACCTGGTTTTGCAAAGCTGCCAACTAACAGAAAATTTGAATTTTAAATTATACATAAAAAACTTTCACGTGCAAGGTCTGTGTTGACTACACGACACAGTTTTATTATTTTTGCCACGGAGACGGTTGTTCATAGTGTTGCTCTTCAAGTGTGTTTTATATACATATGAGTCGCAAAATTTGAATTTTGATATGTAATCAGCGATGCTAAAAAACAAGTCGTTTACGCACACTCCCGTTTGGCCGCCCATGTATAATCATTTCAAATCAATAGCAAGACTGGCAGCATGCACAATGATATATATTTGTATCCACAAATTATGACATTGGATGTACAAAAAAAGTCAGATGGGTTACCTGGTAGACAGGGCACATAGTGAACCTACAGCGACCACATATTTGGCAGGGCTCCATCCCACATACTCAAAAGCCATGGGCAAAGGGCTTTTTTCATCCAACAGGTAGTAAGGCATCATGAGTGTGAGCGCGGCCGAAACACCAAAGTACGCCAGGAAACACACAGTCAGTGACACCACTATGCCGATAGGAATGGCCCTCTGAGGGTTCCTCACCTCCTCACCTGCAGTAGAAAACAACAAGTACTGTACAATACATCGGTCGTAATGTTGCAATCTAACATCGTGCTTTTTTTCACTCCAATATTTCTGTTTCAGCGTGGCAGAGAATTGTGCCATGAGTACATTTGAATGCAATACTTATCAAAAGAAATAAAAAAAATAAAACCTATCACCTGCAAACTAAATCAACGCAGCTGAATTTCAAACCAAAGTTTTACAGCCGTAACGCCAAGCTCATACCTGTAGTTGCTATGCAATCAAAGCCCACAAAAGCATAGAAGCAGGTGGCGGCTCCAGCTAATGTTCCACTGAAACTGTATGGCATGAATCCTCCAGCTCCATAATCACTGCTCACGTTACCTGTAGCTGATAAGTTCCTAAAACAACAACAAAAATGTTAAAGGAAGTATATTCTTACTACATTTTAAGCCACTGTACAATTTGTGCAATGGGAAAATAATCACCTGGATACTATGGTAAGATTTACTAGAGAATCTTCTGTTATCTTCCAGTTGTTTGCATCTCCTTTTACAAAGCCAGAGATGATAACAAAGAACAACACGAGCACATTGACAGAGGTGAAGACTTTGTTGACCCACGCTGACTCCTTAACCCCAAATGACAGTAGCCCTGCATGAGTACAAACACAATGAGCATAAAAACTACAAATCCATTGCTATTAGTCCAATTCAATGTTTTATGCTTGATTACAATTAGGGGGGAGGCGGTAAGGAGGAAAACAAATACAAAATACATAGTGAGGATCATTTATTTTCTTACCAGACAGCAGCAGAATCAAACAGACTGCAAAGAAGTCAGGATACTGAGCCAGACCAGGAGAGTTCATGCTAAAGTAAGTTTTACAGAATATTTCAATATGTCCTCCTGTTATTTCATCGAATGTTGCGCTCCAAGCCCGAGCTACTGAGGAGGTACCTGTTACAAAAGAGAGGACAAAACATACACGTGAATTATGATGAACATACCAACAGAGATAAATGTCAATAATGTGGCGGTAATTCACCAATCACATAGGAGAGAATCAAATTCCAACCGGTGATAAAGGCCCATATCTCCCCTACAGTCACATAACTGTAAAGGTAAGCCGAACCAGTCTTTGGGACGCGGGCTCCAAATTCAGCATAACAAAGGCCGGCCATGACAGAAGCCAGTGCAGCAATGAGGAAGGAGATGACTATGCTGGGACCAGAGTTTCCCTTGGCTACTTCTCCAGCCAGGACGTAGACACCCGCGCCCAGAGTGCTGCCCACGCCGAGGGCAATCAGGTCCACAGTTCCCAAGCAACGGCAGAGCTTGGAGTCCTCCAAACTGTTAAGGTCAACCAACTTTCGGCGCACCAGGGAACGGCCAAAGGACAGAACCTGCTCTAACATGTTGTCGCCTGTGAACACAGAAAAGAATTTCTGAAAATATGTAAGCAGTTAAAGCGTGAATATTTGTACTGAATTTCATCTTGATGAAAAGCTCTGTGGATTATGCATCAGCACCAAAGCAGCCAGGTGAGGGCAGAAAGAGCAAATGAGCAATTTGAAATGCGCCTCAAGAGAAATGGGACACACTTTGGGAATGCTGCCAAAGGGGTACCATTCATTGAGTAAGCATTCCATTACGAATCAATTGTTTGGAGTTATGGTGCAGATCGGACAATTCAAAGGACTGCATTCACTAACTGAGCATGAATGCATCATTATGACCCAGCAACCGCATTCCAATATCACTCAATATAAATTCTCCTGCACTAGAAACAGAGAATCCGCAGGAAAGTGTAGCGCAAAGTTCCATTAAAATAACATTTGTGAATACCATATATATAAAAAAAACAAAAATTAATTCCTTCTCCTTACCGGTTAAAATAATCATTTTCTTCAGGTTTTTAACTTAATTTAACTGTGTATCAATCCCCATTAGAGAACCATGAGAACTGGATTTTGGATGACAGCTCAGCTCCATTATATGGTCTACATGGTGTTACAGTTCATGAAAAATGTAGACCCTAAAGACCAAATTGAAACATTTTTAATTATTATTTTTATTGTTTTAGAATATGTTGTGCGGCTTTTTCCTTATCTGCCTAAAAGGATCCTGCGTAACCCCCACCCACCAAAATAAACAGATTTTTTTTTTTTAAAGCATCTATGATCATAGGCAATCAGAGATACGCTCCTACCTGTGAATATGATTCAACAAGGATAGTCCAAAATTCTGAAGAAAAAGTAACAAGTATCAAGATGTTTCTGCATGGAAACTTTGCAGGTCCGTTATAGTCAGACTGCCGATCGCTTGAGCTGCAGCCTTAAGTTGTGACTGAAAACTAGCTTCCACACTAATTCACCTCCCTTACTGTGCAAACTGTTGAGCAGGATTTTTACTCCTCCCCTCTGTTCTCAGTATTCCTTCATAGGATCTGCCCTGCCTCGCCCTAGGAGAGAGATATCCCCATTCCTCATTTTCATGCTTGTTATTTGGAATACAAATATACAACATAAGTTTAAATATATATATGTACGTATATATATACGTATATGTATCTCCTCCTGAGACCCAGCAATTCACTTTTGCACTCTGTAGTTAATTCCTGTGTTAATTCCTGCTGGCAATTCCTGTTGGCCCTTACAGAGGACATTCTAGGCTTTTCACATTTGCCATAACCAAGTCCTGATGTCCTCTTCAAAGAAAATATTGTAAACATAAATAAAAAAGTTTTGATTTTTTTTTTTTTACTGCAGTAATGTCTTTTCATATATGTGTGTATAAGAATATACAATGCAAGACAAGTTGTTATCATTGTCATTATCATATTTATAATATTAATATCATATCTAGTTGAGGCAAAAGGAGGCCTATGGTGCAGGTTCAGATGCTGCTTAGCAAGCACTGATAAGTAGTTGAGCAACTGGCATTGACAAACAATGTGTCAAACATTTGTGTTTACCCAGTGCAGGCAAGAGGAGTGCTACTAAAAGCATAGCTGCTGATTGGTCACTGAAGGATGGACGAGTAACAGGAAAGAGGGGAAGGGGGGGCTCGCCCTCCTAATGGATGACAGGTATTGCTCAATCTTCTATGAGCTATTGGACCTATCGCATATGAATCAATATTCTGCCTCACATATCCTCACCGAGGGTCACAAGGGGGGAAAAATATCTAAAATTTCAGATCTCAACTCTTGGTTAGCAGGGAATATTTCTGCAGAAACTTGCTCAAGCAATCTTAGAACCCCAGTGGGAAAGTGGCAGCTGGCTTGTTATATGACAGAAAAAAACAGTGTTGCAGACAATATAAGAGCATAGAAATGATCACCCACATGTAAGACAACCGTTACTAGGGAACGGTTGAAAAGCAACCTGCTGCTCCACCTCATTGTTGACTTGCACTAATTGTGTGAAGCCAATTGAATTTATTTGCCCACCAATGGCTGAGTGACCCAGCTTCAAAAATGTGGATATGGTCAGATTGAGTGATGTTTGTCTTGGGACGCCGGACTTTTCGCTCCAGTTAACACCGGTGTCACCAAGAAATGCTTGAATGGACTTTTACTATGATGGTAGACAAGAACTTGGTATGTTTTAGACTGAAAATTAATTTTGGGGCAAAGTCAAAACCTAAAGTTACAACTCACAGTCAGACTCACTAAAAGTCATTTTAATTTACAGAGAGACTACACCAGAAGATGCAAAGAAGATATTAACAAGAAGAATTAGAAGACCCAGGTCAAAATTGGTCAAGAAATCTTAAATATTCTGGGAGAAGGTTTTACAAACTGGTGAGACAAATATCATACTGTGCCTTTCCCAACATGATAGAAAAACTGAAGACTTAAACGTATGGGCCTCTATTCTTTAATCCAGCCCCACTCAGCCTTATCAAGAGTCCTGTGACATTTGCTGCTTTTTTTAATTCTTCCACAATTGGTTGTTTAGAATGCATGTATTATTTTGCCCTTGAGAACCAAGGTACTATATTCCCACACACAATTCTGTCAATTTATGACAAATTAAGAATTCAATGAAATTCTGTATCAAGATAATGAAACAAAAAACACACTCCCAAAAACAACAAACACAGTCAATAAAGTGAAATATTCTGGAGTGACCAAATTGAGCTCCAGACCTAACCCTAACAAGGAATCTGTTTTATCTGCTAAATGGGGGATGAGTGCAAGAGAGTCACCACCATTAACACCTCCATCTCCGCTGTCTCTTGGAGTAGAGGTGTAAATTACAAATGATGAGATTTTATGCTTCTCGAATTGAGGTCAACGGTACAAAGTCTTTACATGTAATTTTTCTTCAATATCAGCACAGGAGCCAGCAGACAAAACCTGCGCTTACGTAACTTAATTCTCTTTTTATTAAGCGGGATGAGGTCTTATCTGTGCATTTGTTTTTCCTTATGTTTTACCTAAGTGCACTGCTGAGAGTGATTTCCTGTCTTTATATATCAGTCTCGGAGTCTGGCCATAAATGAAAATGATTTTCACAACGGTAATGAAAAGAAGTAATTATTTTGTCATTCAGAATCTGTTGCAAAAAACACATGAAGGGGTTTTGTTTATGTATAAGCTGCATCAGACTATAAACCACAGATGTTTTAAAAAAATATATACTCATTTCAATTACATGTAACACCAAAACAAATGATTTTACAATATCATAAAAATCATGAAAAATCCACAGATAAGCCGCACCAGACTATAAACCGCAGGGTTCAAAGCTTGTGCAAAAAGTAGTGGCCTATAGTCCACAAATTATGGTAGTTTGGAATGTTTCACATAAGGGTCTTTACTTTGTCCAATGTCACCAAATGCCTTTTGTCTGTATGACCGCTGTGGGAGATTACGTCATCCATCATTTATTAAATAAAAAGGATCTCAAATCGTTTGCATGATTGAAATGTATCTGGACAGTAAACTCCAAAGTGACAAAACAAAGACAGGCAGATGACAAAAAGATAAGTGAATTTTGCAAATGAAGTAGAAATCGTTTGATTAAATGTAGGTCATGTTTGTCCTGGATTACCTCTAAAGCATTCAATAACCAACCAAATGGGGTTTTATGACATTACAACCTCAGGATAATTCAATATTTGTTCTAGGTTCTCATTCTACACGAGGTCAAGATAAAGATACTTTCCAAGACCTATACTGACCTTTGATACAATATTTTCTACATCCACCAGTGATGTAACAAATATCAATTGTGTTCTGACAACAAGATTGGCAGATTGTTAAATAGCAGAAGCCCATAATAGAATTGCTCATCCCAGCAGAGGTGAGGCTTCTGAGTCATGTTATGTAATCAGAGCACAATTTAGCCTCTCTCATGCATGGATGCAGA
Source organism: Syngnathus scovelli (assembly GCF_024217435.2). NCBI lineage: Eukaryota > Metazoa > Chordata > Actinopteri > Syngnathiformes > Syngnathidae > Syngnathus > Syngnathus scovelli. The sequence continues at coordinate 18,146,101 of NC_090847.1, forward strand.
ACAGTAGGAAAGGTCGCGCTGACGCTGCCAGGCATTAGTAAGTTACTAACGTCTGCTTAGTTCAACTAACTACTTTTACTGTTTTTCATCTCTCTAATTTCCCAAAACAGCTGATCTTCCAAGTAGTGTGCAAAACAAAGCTGAATATAAAAAATTGTCTGAAGTAAACATCAACCATCTTTGTTCAGAGACCAAAATGTGCACCCCCACCAGGGACAACAATAGTAAGACGCCACACATTTGTTATATTTTAGGTTAAATAAATAAATAAATAAATAAATAAATAAATAAATAAATAAATAAATAAATAAATAAATAACTCTGAACCCATGGAGCAAATAAATAAATAAATAAATAACTCTGAACCCATGGAGCAAGGAGCATAGAAGTAAAAGTAGATATGCTCAACACTGGTACAGACCGTAAATGGTTAGTGAAAAACCTTTTTATTTTTCTTTCACTATTTTGGATTGTCGATGGTATTTAGTAAAACCCATTAGCAAGCCTGTTATCATCAGCTCAATATGGCACCTTATTTCGGTCAGAAAAATAATCCAAGCAACAGAAGATTCAACTCTATACAATTCGTTCTGTTTTTAAATTGTAGGACACATTAAGGGCGCAAATGTTTTTGAAATGATTTGCTTGATCTGGTTTGTTACGTCACAAAAAAAAAAGGTGGCCGTCATGCTGTCAAAGGGGCTTTAGGACCTAGCGGGGCACCGCTACTGAGAGCTTCCAGAGCACATCATAATGGCTGTATGTCAACTGTATATGCCTGTGTTTATCTGAGTGCAAGTGGCGACACGTTCAAAGTCGAACGTCTTTCACATTTGTGTCGCGATTGCTTCAGTGGTGATATTGTGACTGTGCTTGTGGCTCGTTTCATTCCTGTCAATGGAGCACATCCGACTTCCTAAGGTAACCGCAAATCTGATGGAGTCATCATTTCCATCTCACTGACACAGCTGTAAAACCGTCACTCGGTTCTTCAGGTTTATGCTCAGCAATATACAGTCTCCAGTGAAAGGTGGTAAGAAGCGAGAGTCACGTAGACTGATCGCTGGGGGGCGTTTCAGTGAGTCAGTGCAATCAGTGCAAGTCAATCCACGCTGTCAAAGGGAATTGAGAATGACGTCATTGATGATGAATGTTTTTGATTCTGCTGCTGTCTCCACCAGGTGGAGAAGGTCAGGCTGCTAGACAGAGTGTTCACCAAAAAGAGCAGGGTGGGCACCCTCTACTTGACGGCCACCCACACCATCTTTGTGGAGAGGGAAGGGCGAATGTGCAATGAAACCTGGGTAAGTAAATGATGGATGAATGGAATTTTACAGTGCAAAACCGAATCTTCATGGGTATTTTGTGTTTGTTTTATTAGGTGCTTCATAGTTTGGTTTTCAGAGTAGAGAAACAAGCGACCACACCATCTGGATGCCCTCTGCTTATACACTGCAAAAACTTCCAGGTTCTTCATTTTGTCATACCCGAAGAGCGAGAGTGCCATGATGTACACGTGTCACTGCAGCGTCTCTCCCAACCAGGTGAATTGCTTGCTTCAAGCCTGTGCAGGTTATTATAAAAGCATGGCATTGCTAATGTAGCCTAAAAAAAAATTGGGCTGGCAAATGCGTTTGTCCGTATTCGTAAATATAGGTTCAAACGTACACAATTTTAAGAGTGTGATCCCTTGTGGACTAGACTTGGTGACCCCTGGCCTAGATTTGATCAATATATTAAAAAATAAGTGAAATTGTATATTTGCAATTTTATGCTTTCATTGTGGCTGCACTGCATGATTTTTGTTAGTGCTCCGATCCATCGGCCACCGATTATGAATTTGATATAAAACTTAAATTTCCCAAAACCTACCTTCAGCTCCCAAAGTATTAATTCTAAAATATGTCCCAAAGACAACTTTATTCCTCCTCCTCCAGTTTGTGTACTCACTGTGCTGCATGTCTGTATCCGCTCCCTTCATTTTAGCATGAACACACATAACACCACACTTTTGAGAATAATTTGCGGGTTTAACAGATGAGAAAAACAAACAATTCAGCTCACAATCAGGAAGCGGCTCCCATCGTTCACTTCAAAGAGCCAGCTCAAAAAACTGGGTGGTTCACAACCTGGTGATTGACTGACTGGTGTCTAATCTAGGGAGCAGGGGGCATGGTGGGAATTTCCCAAAGGTCCGCGGTCAATTTCCGGACCGGTCGTCTCACCATCGGCACTCCCTGTTGATAGTTTTTTTGTAAAAAACAAAACAAAACAAAGCCTTTTCCGGTCTTTGATTCACTGATTTAAGCATGTAAGATTCTATTTCTCAAGCTGACTTCTCTCAACTTTTATTGTATTTGGTAGAGCGTTATGATGAGCTGTATTGCTTTTCATATAAACCAAATGATGAGAAGGAGAGACGACAGGAGTGGGACTTTTTGGACCTTCGAGCTGAGTACAGCAGAATGGGAATCCCAAACTCCCTTTGGAAACACTCCTTGGTAAACCAGCACTACAAGGTCAGGGCCCAGAGATCTGTGAATAAGCAATTTATGTTCACACAAATGTGGACCGTGCAATAACGTGGTTGCGTTTATTTTTTTAGGTGAGTGACACTTACCCTGCTGAACTCTTTGTACCCGTGTCAACAACTCCATCAGTCATTGCAGCAAGCTCCAAGTTCAGAAGCAGAGGAAGATTTCCTACTCTTTCATACTATTACAAAGAAAATCATGTAAGTGGATGACGTTTCTTTTTTGCTTTTTGTGTGATTCCTCATAAAATGTCTTAACTGTCAGAAAACGAATCAAACTTGTTGGTACTACTAGTGGAGTGGTTCTTAACCTGGGTTCGATTGAATGTTAGGGGTTCGGCAGAGCCTCCCCTAAGGAGGTCCGAACATACCTGATTTATTGTGTAATTTTGTGATGACGCATATCTGAATTGGTCTCGTAAAGGCAACAGCAGAAGTTATACTGATTTGCAGGTATGTTATTTGTTGTGAGTTCATGCATTGTGTTGGTTCTTGTTCTTTGAACAAGGTGATGTAAAAAGCATCGATGCCTTGAATTTGAAAAAACGAATTTTATTTTTCACTAGAGAGGGGTTCGGTGAATGCGCATATGAAACTACCTCCACCAAAGTTAAGAACCACTGTACTAGTGGCTTCTCTACTACTCTTGCCAGTGCAAAAAGCACTTTGTATTGAAACAGCTTAGGTCTGTTTGATTTCAAACAATGTGATGGCTTTTGTATGATTGAGCATTATTCACATTTATGGCCTCTGGTCAAGTCTGATATCGTGCAAGCCAACAAAGAAAAAAGGGTTTTGTGTGAAGGATTGCCCAGCATTCTGAGTAAATATGGTTAATGTCCTTCACTGGTCCCACATGACTCTTGAGCTAAAGCATCTTGGCCACATTATGCTCATAAGCCTTAATGTTAATAAATCATTCTATTAGTCCTTAACGCGGCAGTTGAGAGTGCTTTATGAGCGTAAGGTCAACTTCCCAGGGTTGAGGGCCCAGTGTGTGAAGTCTTAAACATACAAAAGACTTAAGTTTGGTTAATCGGTCTGAAGGGAGAACTGAATCATAATAATTCTTGGCTTTGTCCCCTGTGGCTAATAAATGGAGATATGAGAAGATTATTTCTCCTAATTCAAATGCCTTGTATTTGTCCCCGCAAATATCCATGTAAAGTAATAATTGATGGGATGAGCAGTGTGAAAGCATCCACAAATGAAGCTTCCTCTCGCCTCCTCCCAGGCCACCATCTGCCGGAGCAGCCAACCTCTTTCAGGCTTCAATGCGCGTTCCTTCGAGGATGAGCAGATGCTGGAGGCCATACTGAGGTCCAATCCCCGCAGCGACTTCATGTATGTGGTGGATACCAGGCCCAAGGTGAGCCACATGGTTGTAAGGAATGCGCTGCAATAATACAAGCCGTTCAGTATTGTGGTGTGTGTTCAGGTGGGCTTTATTTTCAAACAGAATTTGCAGCTGGATATGCCTCAAAGAGAACATCTCGAGGGAATCTCGGCTCTTGTCTAGAAACGCTATGATCAGTGTTATGTAACTTGAATTGGTCTACTCTAAAACACCCAAAACAACACGATCTTTCTAACAACCAGCCAAATATCTTTCCAGTTAAATGCGATGGCAAATCGAGCAGCAGGAAAAGGCTATGAAAATGAGGACAACTACTCCCACATTAAATTCCAGTTCATCGCCATTGAGAACATCCATGTGATGAGGAACAGCCAACAAAAAATGCTAGAAGGTACAATAATCACTAACTCTCACAGAGGCTTTATTGCTGGAATGTTTTGTTGGCAGTGCACTCATCACTGTTTCTGAAATGTTTTCATCACTTGAATGTTTATGGAAAAAAACTGTCTGATATTTGGCATCATCTTTGGAAGGCTTGTTATTTTCACATGACTATCTATATAGCACAGCTTGCAAGACCAAGTTGTAACTTTGGCTTTCAGATGCACTCGGCCACACGGCACTGCACTGCAATCAGGCCTCAATTGAGCCCACAGGAGAATTTCTGGGTATTGTGCCGGGGTGATCCCAGGAAGACTTTGAATCCATCTGGGTTTTATTTCTGAGTTATTTTGGTTTCCTGGAGTGCACAATCTGCGACCTACCCCCAAAGCAAAACCGAGGGCGTGAGAATGATGCAGGCCCTCGTCTGAATCGTTGTAGCTGCTGTCCACTTATTATAACTCTTTGCCTCCTGGCAGCTCAGAAGTCTTAAAATATTGAGGCAAAGCCCCCGCCCCTCCAGAGATTGCTAGCGTGGCCGACGGCATGCTTGAATCCAATTTTAAAGACCCCCCTGATGCATCGGCTTAAATGTTTCATTTAGGTGGTAGCCTCGCTCTCGTACAATAAGTTTTCAAAGTAACCGTAATGAAATTGTTCACCTGCTCACCTTTCCTTGCCCCAAAAAGATACACAAATCTGTACAATTTGCTGGTGCTAGTGAAAATGGTTGTCCGTTTGGGTCTCTGAAGTGCCTCCCCAGTCATCAAGTATAAAGACAACTGCCTGCTATCTGTTTTTAAAAATGTGAGCAGGCCGTTACAACTTCTACTAATTATTGATGTGACTGCCGGGCTACATGGAAACACTTAAAGCAAAGTTGCTTAAGCTAACAGCATTTTCAGCCTTAGCTTCAGAATCCAGGCACACATTTGACTGCTTGTTGTTGGCATAGGAGTGGGGAGGTGTTCTTAGTTTCACCCCTCCCACAAGATGTGAAGTATTTATTTATGCAATCGAGAGAGACCTCGTGAAAACTTTTTAATTTAACCCCTCCCACAAGATTTTAAATATTTAACCTTTTTAAGACACTTTTAAAGTATCCTCAAGTTCTTTTTCTCGCTCACGGATTTTCAAATAAAAAATTGTATTTGCTTCAGGCCCCAGTTGAAGTTTACTGTAAAACTGGCACAAAGTCGGTTAAAAAGTTTATATTATATACCCCAAAATGTTTACCTAAATGTTTTAAGTATATCAAAAGTCTGCTGATTTGATGTAAGTATAATGCCCTAGACCAGGGGTGTCAAACTCATTTTGTTCGCGGGCCGCATTCTAGTCATAGCTTCTTTCGGAGGACCATTATGACTGTCAACCCAAATAAATGTATGAGCGCCACATATCATATACAGTAAAAGCTACAAAACAAACTGACAAATAACTCGTTTTCAAATCAGACGAGAAAAAACTGGTCAAATATTTAAAAAAAAAGATATTATTAAAAGTGAAGACAATTTCCAATTCTAGTAATGACACGAATTTGATGCACAGTTTATCTTCGCGGGCCACATAAAATGATGTGGCGGGCTGTTTCTGGCCCCCAGGCCTTGAGTTTGACACCTGTGAGTTAAAGGAAATGTGTCTTTAGCAAGAACAAATAGATGTATGTCCTTTCATAAAGTCTTGTATTTTCTATGTTTCCTGGCACTAAGACAGCTGTGTTGTGAATACAGTGTGTGAGCTGCGTTCCCCTTCTATGTGCAACTTCCTGGAGGGCCTGGAGAGCTCAGGCTGGCTGAAGCACATCAAAGCTGTTTTGGATGCAGGCATCTTCATCGCCAAGGTCAGTCTTCAAATGAATCCCTGCTGTTTTCTTCACTTCCCCTCATAATATTAGTTTACGAGTGTATAACGTACTATTGATTAATAATACAATTTTCACAATAATGCTCTACAAATCTTACATAAGAATATATGTTATCCTCTTTAAAACATTAAACCAACGAAATTGCTGTCAGGTCCATAAATATTGGGACGCTGACACAATTGTCATCTTTCTGGCTCTAAGCATCACCACAATGAATTTCAAATGAAACAGACTTTCATCTTTTACTAACCGGTGTCAGAATTACAACAGTTTCTATGTGTATGCACGTTGCAGGCCGTCGCAGAAGAGGGTGCCAGTGTTCTTGTTCACTGTTCAGATGGTTGGGACCGTACTGCTCAAGTGTGCTCTGTGGCCAGCGTGCTGTTGGATCCATACTACCGCACCATCAAAGGATTCATGGTACAGAGTGACTCCTCCCTCCCCAATGTGTCCAAATGTTGGGTAAAAATGTGAACCTGTTGTTGTTTATTTTATACTGAAGCTTTATTTTAAAACAGCATGTGGTAATGATCAGTGAAAAGATCTGCTTCTGTGATGGGCATCAGAATTACAATACCATATTCAGAACCAGAACAAAGGCAAGCCAAGTTTAGTTGTTAGTAGCACATATGTTGCGATAGTCAATATAATATAATCAATATAATCATTGAGAATTTTAGGCGGTGCCTGCATTTTAGTTTGATGCCTACATCAACTATGACTGCCGAAAGGTAGCGCCAGACCTTTCTCTATCCAATCGATATACAGAAAAAAGGCTACGCGGGGTGGATGTGTCAGAAGTATGGATGGGAGACTGGCAGCACCCTGACAACGTTCAAGAAAAGCGCTTAAAAAATTTATTACGCTATAACACAGACAAGGGCTTGCAAAAGACCTCCGGGGTCATAGTTTGTGGACACCCCTGCTCGAGTCCTCCTAATATGACTTGTCTTTGCAATTAGGTCCTCATCGAGAAAGACTGGGTGTCATTCGGTCACAAGTTTTCTCACAGGTTTGATGATTAGTTTCACAGCATGATTCTTTTTATGTTGTAGTGTGGTCTAACACTTCTAAATTTCTATTCAGATGCAACCACTTACTCGGAGACCTGAAAGAAGTGTCTCCTGTTATCGATCAGTTCTTGGAGTGCGTGTGGCAAGTCATGGAGCAGTTTCCCTGCGCCTTTGAGTTCAATGAGCGGTTTCTAATCACCATTCACAGCCACATCTACTCCTGCCAGTATGGCAACTTTATTGGCAACAACCAGAGGGAAAGGATAGAACTCCGGTAAGATTTATTTATTTTATTATTTTTTTTTTACACGCTTTTAACAAAATAATACATTTCTCCATGTATTCTTTATTCAATTTAATTTCACATCATTTAGACTTTGTGAGAGGACCCACTCGTTGTGGCATCATCTGTGGTCAAACCGGGCAGACTACACTAACCTCTTGTACAGACCTGACCACCAGACAAAGGGAGTCCTTCAGCCAACTACCGCCCCCTGTTGGTTCAAGTATGTCACACCATTTAGTCAACGTTTCACATAGGAAATAGAAATGATCCATCTCAATCTGAAAACTGTCTTAACATAAACGTACACCAGCAAGGTTTGGAACATTTTTAACTATCATGCCAGTGTTATGTTTTATGCCACTTTTAAGCATATTGCTGTGAGTAAACATTGTTTCATCCCTTTGGTCAGCTCAAAATAAATGCCAAATGATGATGATGATTATCATAGTTATTATTATTTATCTTAGATTTTGGAGGGGGTTGTACAACCGATTTGACCGAGGGATGCATCCTCGTCAGTCTGTAGAGGATTACCTGCGGGCCATTCGAGAGGAAAATGAACAGTTAGAGGAGCTGCTCGTCATGCACAAACAGGTGAAAGATTCAAAACAGTCAGCACAGTCGTTGTCATGTAGGTTTTAATACTAAAAATGTCTTATATGATTAATAGAAAATTTCTAAACTGGAGGAGAAGCAGATGTGCAATCGTAGCCCGAAAGCAGCCACCTTTGATAAAAGCCCCACAGCCTGGGTTTTTGGTAATGATCTGGGCCTGGCAAACACCCCTCAAGACTACACGTCAGGCTTCCTGACCAGCAGCCCCTGTCAGCTGAAGACACCACACGGCGCCCTCCTGACCCTCTCACCCCAAGACTTAAACAAAACATACGACTGCAGCAACGGCAGTGATGTGGAGTCTGGGATAGCGGACCTGAGCTGCCGTTCACCTTTTAGTGAGGAGAGCACCAGAGATCAAGATTCTGACGATGATGCCTAAACAAATGTAGCATGTAGTGGAAGTTCTACAAGCAGCAGCCGCGGGACCAATTTGTTTTGCATATGATGTGGTGGGGGCTCCTTGTTGCCGCATAAACTAGTTCAACGCCATTTGCTGTAGTTCACATTTAACTTGGACACAATGAAGAGTTAAATTGGCTCTTGTCTTGGGGCAAATTAAACCATTGTGTAGACAGTTTCAAGTCGTCAAGTGCATCATCTGCCTCACGGGCCAGTTTGTCGGGCCCATTATCCACTCCAAAAAACATTACTACCCCCGAGTGACCTACTTGAACACAGTGCAAGTACTGCTCTTTGATAACGGTCTTCCATATTTTGACGTATCAAAAGATTTAGCAGCTAAACACACATAAAAATACACAAACTAACCAAATAAGATAGTCCATTGCTACAAATGGGAAGCATGACATACATCATCAGTGGAAGAACATATTGAAGTTTTGTCTGAACAAATAAACAAATAACGGTCCAATGAGAGCAAGATTCCCAAATGATGCAAGGTAAACATGTTATACTGGTTATCAGGTGGAAATTTTCGTCTCAACCAGAGCACTTGGTATTATGAAATTGACATTCAGTGTGGGAGCTGGTAAAAGAAGGCACTGTCCTCAGACAAATGATTATAAATGAATACGGCTACAGTAAGATAGTCATGCTGCAGCTACTTGATCAACAAATTTCATTTTTATGACCTGACCACAGTAATGATGGATGGAGCCGTTGGACCATTGACAGCATGTCCCAGAGTTAGTGGGAGAGTCCCGAGGTCATATTTGTGTCTGCAAATCAGGTGTTTTACTGTACTGTACACTCTTGCCAGTGAAAAATACAGCTTGCAAATGTATTTTCGTACTTTTTTTTTTATTTTGCTGTGCATGCATGTCATCTATTATAAAAAGTGAAAATGTATTTGAACGAGCTGAAAAATGTTGACTATGGATTTATGTATTCATGTGGAATGATAGCCCATGTTGGTTATACTGTATGATTACATTCAGAAGTTTTATTTGTTTTTTCATGTGAAAAGAAATAAGGTATTGCTTTTCCCTGCACTTTCCCAATAAAGTCCCTTTTATTAAATTTACTACGTAATTCTAAATAACAAACTGTGCCATCTACCCTTAAATTGTTTAAAAATGGAAATACCCTACTGAAGTAGATTTATAGACTTAATTGGGTGCTGTGACCCAAATACGGAACATTTTAGCGTGACTACTTGAATACACTGTATAACTTCAAATAGGATGCCAATTATAAATTTAGAGAGATAGTGGTGGAGTAGTTGGAATAGATCAGTGGAAATGATGTGAAATGTTTCCTTAAAATACATTATAGATTACAGTACTCGCTTGCTTAATTGTCAGATTTCCAAAATATAATTTCTGTTTATATAATCACATTAGGAAATAAAACATTTTTGGGTGGCTGCAGGTGGATAATTTAAGTTTGGCTTTAATTTTATGAATAATAGCAGGACTTAAATTGTATTTATATGCAGTGTTAGCCTCACTTGAGATGTCAAGAGGGTTTTGTGGCTCCCAGTGTTATTTTGTACCTGTGGGAGAAAATGTCAAATGTTGTTGACCTGTGGTCACGAGTTCTGAAACTATCAAACCAGCAATGGAACACTGATTTTCTAGGAATGGTGTTGAAGCAATAATTTGAAAATGTAAACAATGGCAGGGATTTTGAGAAATCGAGTGTTTAGATGTATTTACATCTACCTAATTATTGTGAGAAGTGATTAACATGATCAGCATCTTAACGTAAATGACTATAACGTACAGTAGAAACACTACTAAAAGAAATTTGAGCGAATTTATTCAATCAAAAGTGTGTGTCGAACTGGTAGCCCTTCACATTAATCTGCATGTACCCAAGAAGGGTTTTAATTTTAGTTTTTATGTATGACTAACTTTTTTAACTATTTAATGTGTTTGATGGATGAAATACCCATTATCATAGATTTCGGTGAAATTACTGTTTTCTATTATTTCTTATCACGACACTGCGGAAGAGGGTATTCTTAGAGAAATGCAAGTGAGCAGCGTACGCACGTGGCGTGATGCTTTACGTCATGACGTCACGTTGGAGGTTAGCTATGATGGCAGCCGCAGGTTGACATCAATTCAATGCTGACTTGTAAGCTATTAAAACAAAGGTTAGAGAGGAAATCCGCTGCACAGTAACCAAGGTGAATTTAAAGAGGTTGAGCTAGCACACGCTTGAAACACACACACACAAGCGTGCGTTTTGGGGAAGGGTAAGTTAACGTAGCTTCAGTGGGCACCCGAGTGTGTGCGTGTGTCCTGCTCTAACTTCACTTCTCACGTCAACGCACGCTCTTGCCGATTCCGTGGGACATCTGTGAACAAGAAATAGTCGTGGAAATGAAATGCACACTGCCTTGCACGCGTTAGCAGTGTGCTAGCTGCCCGGTAGCCCAAAGTACTGCTTGCGAGCTAATGTTAAGGGTCAGCTAACAAAGCCACAATGTTTGCTTAACTTGAGAATTTCATTCAGAAAGTCAGCAGGAGTACAAATTAACTGAGTGCCACTGTCAATAGTCAGAGCATTATCTGTTTTTACAGTCATTGCGTATGTTGATACCCATGCCATCATTTGGCTTGGCACCTGCTCTATGTGCAACCACTACAAGTCGCTTTTTTTTATTTTAATAATTGTTTATTTGTCTGTTTGCATGTTGCAGTGGCACTATGCCCGCAGCTACTGTGGATCACAGCCAAAGAATATGTGAGGTATGGGCCAACAACCTGGAGGAGGAGCTGAAGAGAATTAGACATGTCATCCGAAAATACAACTATATCGCCATGGTGAGTGAGTGACATGTCGAGGTACTATATATCTTGAAACGACTGTACTTTTAGGCATGGCGGTTTCCCATTTTGGTACCAAGTTTGTACTCCACAGGACACCGAGTTTCCGGGCGTAGTAGCCAGACCGATAGGAGAATTCCGAAGCAATGCTGATTATCAGTACCAGTTAATGCGCTGCAATGTGGATTTGCTCAAGATAATCCAGCTGGGCCTCACCTTTATGAACGAACAAGGCGAATATCCTCCAGGGACATCGACGTGGCAGTTCAATTTTAAGTTTAACCTCACGTAAGATGACTCAACTGTCTCTCTAACACTTGTCATGGCATTTCAATACAGTGAAATGCTTGATTGCTTTACACGTGAATTGTATCTTCCATTAGCAAACGGGCAATTAGCTGCACAGAGGTAGAACTGTGTGATGTAATGGGATGTCAGTATTCTAAAATTAGAAATCGAATCATCCCTGAAATCTACATGCTTCCCCGTCTCCTATTTAGAGAGGATATGTACGCGCAGGACTCTATCGAGCTCCTGACAACTGCAGGCATTCAGTTTAAGAAGCTCGAGGATGAAGGCATCGAGTCGTTGTATTTTGCTGAGCTGATGATGACTTCAGGAGTAGTACTGTGTGACGGAATTAAGTGGCTGTCATTTCACAGGTATCCTCACATCTTTTATCTGTTTTCTGTTATTTTGAGTGGGGCAGGCTCTCACAACATTTATTTATTTTTTATATTTTTTGATATATATTATTAACCTTAAAGTTTTTTTTTAGTATTGTGCGGAATAATGGTCCCTATAGAAGGAGTTCTGCAATTAACACCTTTGAAAATGCCTTTTGCCACTTGCTTTCGTCTGAAAATGAAATCACATGTACTCAGGCTCAGGTAATAACCAATCACGGCTCAACTTGCGAACGTCACATGAGCCGTGGTTGGTGGTTTTTTTTTCATGCAACAAAATACGCAAACTAAACATACTCATAGCTAATTAAATACTACATGTCTGTACGGTATGCGTATTGCATAGGGCTGGTATTGCAATATCCATATTTTTTTCGATATGTTGTGCAGCCCTCTTCTCGACCATATTCAATTGGTCCAGATGCTTGTGTTGAAGCGACAGCGATTCTGTGCCCTTAATGACGTGTGACTGTGTTACAGTGGCTACGACTTTGGATACCTAATCAAGGTTCTCTCCAACGCCAAACTGCCTGAGGAAGAGATAGATTTTTTTGAGCTTGTTCGCTTGTACTTCCCAGTCATTTATGATGTCAAGTACCTCATGAAGAGCTGCAAAATTCTCAAGGTATGAAACATTGTTGAACTCTGTCATCATTAGGATTATTTGGTTTTGTTGCAGGATGTGGCTGGTGGCATGATTGTCAGGTGTCCTATGTATGTTATGTATTCAGGGTGGACTGCAGGAAGTAGCTGAGCAGCTGGAGCTCGAGAGGATCGGACCACAGCATCAAGCGGGCTCTGACTCTTTACTTACTGGCATGGCTTTCTTCAAGATGAGAGAGGTAGGTCCCTTAACACACCAACAAGGACACTTGGATCTTTGTCAAGTCAAATGTTCAATACAGGTCTTGCGTTGTGAAGATTGAGCGAACGTGTAGGTTTCATGTAGGTCTTTCTAACAGATGTTCTTTGAGGATCATATTGACGATGCAAAGTACTGTGGCCACTTATATGGGCTCGGCTCCGGATCAGCCTACGTCCAGAACGGAACAGGGAACGCTTACGAAGAAGAAGCTAACAAGCAGCAGTCTTGACAGCACACTCGCACCATCCTGCCCAGAGGCCGAGCTTGGACAGGCGGATGATTAGAATGGAGATAAGGGAGGAATTGTTTCCTTCAGCCAGCTGTTTGTCATCGGTTCCGCTTGTCGTACACAACCGAAATGATTGCTAACGGTGGAAAGTACCCCAGTTTGCCTCGCACGTGACGCTGCTGCGCCGGTGTGAGATTAATCAAGTATTCCTGCAAAGCAGCGCAGGCATCTGGTTGGTTACGTACAATTGAACATGCTTGAAAAAAAAATGGGATTTTAGTTTTACTAAAATATTCTGTAGAATTGTTTTTGCACTTTAAAGCTCTAACTTGATTTTATATGGAAAGTATGTATGTATCTGACATCTCTGCTCTTCCTTGCTTTCTCTCCGATCACGTCTGACATTGTGAACACGCAGCGCTCGCATAATGTTCTAACGTTTTGCCACACACAGCCTTAAGATTGACTGCATCCTTTTAAACTTTTAAGTTATTGTGCTAGTTATCTCACAAGATGCACAGGTCTACGCTCCACCAATTTACCGTATTGCCTCAAAATGGAAAAGGGAGCTCTTTGTGAGTGTGTTCCTACGTATGCACACAGATGGTATAGTTTTTGCAATTGTATACTTCCTTTGTTTGCTTTATTGCCATCTAAACACCCAAATGTGAGAAGTCTGTTATCCATCTTAATACATTTCGATATTTATGTATCTGAGAAATGTTTAAGGCTCTATTGGATTTTGTATGCACACAAATGCTGTCCTTTACTGATCGCAATCGTACTGTATGCCCACATGGTGTCACACTGATCTCCAAACCGAAACGTCGGAAAACTCACCTGTAGTTGGTACATGCAGAGGTTATCTTGCTAAAATACTCTGTTGTGAGTCCATTTTCTTTCGTTTTATTTTAATGAGGGTTACTGTTGTAGTTTTAGTGTTGTAATAAAAGTAAAAAACAAAACACCTTTATTCCGTCTTGTTGCATTTTAACATGCATCCCTTTTGGTCTTGGTGGAGTTCATGTGTCGTGTTAGCCTTTGAATGTTCCGTTTGTGTTGCTTTCTTGCTCTAACATGCTGCATAGGGGAAGTGGATGGTCCGAACGTTTTTGTTCAACAAAAACTGTGTTTAATAGTAAATAAACATTTGTACATATGTTTTCTGGCATGCACTGCATATAAAATGTCTTCACTCCCCTGGTCAATACTGTTGGTTAGTGAGTGAACGATTCGTTCAAAAGAACGAATTGTTTTTCAGTGAACGAATCACTTCCTAAAGTGAACGAATGGAAAAGATGACAAAAAAGCATTGCTTTTTTTAATTGTTGCAAAGATCACAAAAACAGATCATGACCAAACTGTATTTAGACTCACACAGAGAGAATAGAAAAATATACCATGACAGTAAGGCATAAAGAAATGCAAGCTTATATTCTTCTAATTTTAGAGAATAATTTTGAGAGTGAAAGTAATTTCAATAAATTGTCATAAAAAAATATGTTAGTACTGTAAACAATTCATAATGTAAAACTCATGCTCACAGCAATGTTTGGCTTCTAGGTGAAATTTCAGCAAGAGACAAAATGCACGTGTACCCTTTCAACTGAACTTGACTTGATGTCCCATTTTTTTCATGCATGCCCAACTACTCAATGCTTCAGAAATGTTTGCACAACTTGCTTTTCTCAACTTGCTGAATTATTTCTTGAATGAGCGCTTAAATCATAAGAAAATAAAACGGCTAAATAGTACTTCACTCTGCAGTGAATCAAAGTTTCACTTTTACAATTGGATATATTTTGCAAAGAAGCCACGATGATGTACAGTTGTTCTCAATACAATCTGAATAGCCCTTATTTATACTCTAGACATGTTGTTTCCGAGCATATCGTGGTACACTTAACCACAAAAAGATACATTTGTTTTGGTATCCTGAGATGAAAGCATGCAAAGGATCTCGTGTCTGCTGCCACCACCACCAAATGAACAGAATTACCTACATTTGATGCACAACCATTTGGCAAACTTATTAAGACATACCTTAGGATTCACCACACTATGAAAACGATAAACAACTACATAGCTCTCCCATAGCTCTCTGTGCTTTCTCATGTATATCACAAGGACATACTACGTAGAGATCATTGGAATGCGAATTGAGAATTATAACACTAGCATGAAAATCCACAACCTTCCAGACAACAACAGGTTCATGCTGCCGACATTCGAGGCATCCTTTCCATGTTTAAATATCAGGGAAATACAGTAGTGATGTCGCCGTCGTTGACACTTCTAACTGAAAAGGGCGCAGTACTGACCTATTAAAAAATAAAAAAAACATATCAGTGACATTCATAGATCATGTCTTCATGTATGTAAACTTACATTTCTCAAAAGGAGATCTGGGCTCTATGCTTCATTTTCCACGGTCATCAGTGGATTATTAGTTCCTAAACAAAGGTGAGAAACAATTGTCATAATATTGTCAGAAAAATATGATCAACTAAAAACCACTGTACAGTATCGTAATGTATACCATTCTTGTCATCTGCAGCAATGTCACTTTCAGTCCAAGAGGTGGTACTGCTAAGCAGTCGACTTTGACTTTCCCCCATTGGCTTGAAGGGGAAGTGGCGACCTTCTGTTTTACTGGAGGTATAAATACATACAATTGAAAAGCAGCAAAATAAGCCACTTCAGAAAATACATTCACTTGATTTTCTCTTTGAATGCAAAACTTAACAGTAATTATAAATGAGTGATGTTCCCTCACATCAAACATGAAATCTACTAAATCGCTGATTAGTTGCTGAAGTTTCAAGATCATGATATAAAGATAATAAAAATAATAATGTGCAAAAAGTATTTTACTTGGGTCTAAAATATAAAAGGTCAGAATTGCAGTTTTTCTTTCAGCTATTTACATCTCGATGTGTTAAACTGGGAGTATCTCAGCTATTGACTATGTTTGCGAGGACATCAGGTTTGTTTTTCATTGTTTCAAAAAGGTTCTAATGCAGAACGTTACAACGCCAATGGGGAATTCTATACACTTGGTGGATGCAGATGTGACGTGTTCCTTTAGTCTGCTCACTTTATGGGCAACTTCGCAAATCACTGGCTTGCAGGCAAGTTTATGTTGTTATTTGTCAATATTTTGAATGTACCTCTTCGGTGGTGGGTTGCAGCTTGTGGGCGAAGAAGATTGCTCAGGGTCAATATTCACCAGGCATGTTGGGAACGAACAACCATCTCCTAAACTGTAGAAGGGGAAACACAAAGAAAACACATTCTTTGCAGACAGTATTGGAAAGTCTCAGGTCAACAGATTTGTCTAATATATTTGAAGGTGGAGCACTGTGGTTAAGTATGTCTGGCTTGTGAGCTAAAATTTCTATGTTTGAATCTTTGTGGTATTTGCATGTGATGAATGGGCATTCCAGTTTTCTTCCACATTTCTAGCCCAAAGTCAGCAACCTGGGATAGGTTCCAACTCATCTGACCAAGATATGGAAAGAAAGAAAGAAAGAAAGAAAGAAAGAAAGAAAGAAAGAAAGAAAGAAAGAAAGAAAGAAAGAAAGAAAAAAACAAGGAAGGAAGGAAGGAAGGAAGGAAGGAAGGAAGGAAGGAAGGAAGGAAGGAAGGAAGGAAGGAAGGAAGGAAGGAAGGAAGGAAGGGTTCATCCCAAAGGTGTCTGATGGGGTTGAAGTCATGGTTCTCCAAGTCATACTTAAACTCATTAATAAAGCAAGCCTTTATGGATCATTCTTTTTGCAGCAAAGCTCGAAGAGAAAGAGGCCTTTTCCAAATTGTTCCCACAAAGTTGGAATCATTAAATTGCTCATATGTCTTGGTAAGATAAAGATTCAGGGGAACTCAGGTGCCTAGAGCTATACTGTATGTCAGCTGGGCCCAAACAGCCTCACCTGGAGAAAATTGGAAAAGGCCAGTATTTGGCTTCATCGCCAAACACTTGCCGAAAGTTCTTACTGGAGCCCAGACTGAAACCGTTCTTGTCGATGCCATGACGAAACACTGGTGCACGAACAGCCTCTGATAGGAGAGCACAGAGATGGTTTTAATGGAGTTACTAAGTATAACATGGAGTTAAATATAACAGAGGGGAAAACATAGTGGGAGCCACTGAGGTCACAGACTTGGGTCACAGTCTTTTATCTGGCTTTAACATGACACAAACTCTTTTTTTTTTCCAGATTCAGGATTCAGACAGACAGACACAATACAGAAAATACCTACCAAGAGTGGATCTATTCTTGAAGACAAGCCAGCAGTGGTAGATAAAAAGCGAAGCGAGGCTGACTGAGAACATGGAGGCAGAGAAGAAGAGGAACAGAATGTGGAACTTGGCCTGTGTGTCTGGAAAGCCATTCTGTGGGGGGAAGCAACACAAATACTACATAACAACAGAGCCAATGCTGCATCTGGTCAAGCACGGACTATCTTGGAAGAAGTTATCTACTCTAGTAAAAAGGTATGAGAGCTAAATTACTTACTACTCAGTTTATGCCAAATGGCTAAAATGATTACCAGGTATTCTTTCAGACGAAAATGGGCTTTACCCCCAGCCTTGTGGAAAAATGCACAGTACATGTTTGTCATCTACCAACAACTAAGTTTTTCCAAATTCCATTTCAGCGAACTGGACATATTTCATGAAGATACACGTACCATCCAAAACTTAATGAAGTATTGAAGGTCTGTCGCGGTTATAAAAAGGCAGTAAAGTAGAGAATATGCCAAAAACAGCATGAATGACTTGTAGTTAGAGAATCCCACACAATTGTTCACCCTGAGAGAATGAAATAAAACAAGAGTGAGTAAAATAACATTATTATTCTTGCAAATGTGCTCTGTGGACAAAATGTGGAATAGTATTCAAATGCAGCGGAACCCCGGAAGTCGACTTATTTGGTTTTCGACACAAAATGGCGGGAAATCTTAGCCTCAGTTCTCGGGCAAAGCTTCAGGAACCGACGTTAGTTGGCGTTGTTGGCGTTCCCCTACCTTTTTAGCACCAAGGACCGGATTACTGTCAGACAATATTTTTACGGTGTGGCAGATAAATACAACAATATAAAATGATACGACCGGCATAAGAACAATGGTATTGCGGTGCCGAAGGATAGGAGACGCAGGAGGTGTGTCGCAAAAGACTTTACTGAACATACTTGTAAAATGTAAAAATACTTGTTTTCTGAAACCAAACCAGTAACTAGATCGTTTTTGATCATGCATTTTCTGTCATTTTGAAATAATGTCCTGACTAAGCCACATTTAGGTACATACCACGGACAGTGGTGATCCATCTTTAGAATACATCTGAAACACAGCACAGTCAAATGTCAGTGTTATTGGACCCTATCCTGTCAGTCGGAACATAATCAGTTCATGGGTTTTTTTCAGCACATGAGCAGAGACGGAGATAGAAAGACATACTTATCACAAACTGAACAATGGTGACATCGATCAGGCTTCAGCAGCTGGCAGCGGTCACAGAAACGGATTGCTGAGGAAACAGACAACTTACTCAAACCATCATCAGCAGTGCCTTGCAAGCACTTGAGCAGATGATTAATTAAATGAATGCATATAGCGGGTAAATTTGTCTCAATATTGCTGCCTCTTGGCAGATCGATTTTCTTAGTCTGCGACTCTGCGTCTGTCTGACTTCCTCTTCCGCTCCACTCTGTGCGCAGGGCTACAGCGCTGAAGGCCCCAAGTTTACGATTCAGTCAAACGGCTGGCATCAGTGGCATGATTGTTTTTCTTTCAGTGGCCAATAAGATTGAGCCTATGAACTCTGCCAAGCGACAAGTGTCAAAGCAAGCAAGTGATCAGGAAACATTATTCTGAGCAATTCTGTGAATTAACTACACAGTAGTTAGACGAGCATACAACAACATATTTTGGGCTTGACTTCCCGTTTAAATGGCTCATCTAATTATATCTCTGAAATGAAATTATAAATAAATGCTAATCGGTATTTTCTT
Organism: Syngnathus scovelli; assembly: GCF_024217435.2. Taxonomy (NCBI): domain Eukaryota; kingdom Metazoa; phylum Chordata; class Actinopteri; order Syngnathiformes; family Syngnathidae; genus Syngnathus; species Syngnathus scovelli. The sequence goes on from NC_090847.1 coordinate 18,165,183, forward strand.
CAGTTTGTCGTGTTTAAAAAAAAATACTTCGGCTCAGATGACAATATGAACAGCCAACTGCACTTTGACCTACCTCCAGAGTTAGTACGTGTATAGATCGGCAGCTCCTTAGCTATTCTCCTCAGGATCTCCTGCTGTGACTCACCCCGGTCTTCACGGTGCAGCAGCTCCTTGTCCGAGTAGGACAAGCAGAACTTTGTAGAACAGGACACAAAGGAAATACAAAACAAAGTTGTCTTGACAATGCTTGCTGATTTCTCCCCATATACGTATTTGTCAATGCTATTAGAAGCATTTTGTTACCTAGCAGGACTGAATGGAACAACATGGTCAAGTATGCAGCTAAAACCCCAAAGATTTTTTTTCATCAAATTATTGAGTACTCCATTTTTTTTTTTTTTGTGCCCCTCTAGGCAAATGGGTGCAGAGTTGAAATATTTCTAAAGAAACCATTAATGTTGATACAAACAACTCTCAGACTTCAACTTTAACTAGTGGTTCTCAAACCTTTTGCACCAAATAGCAGATCAATAATTACATGTTTAAGCATAACACTTGAACAAAATACGATAAATCACCAAATTGGAAACAAAGTCATCTCATGAAGGAATTAAGTGTCCAAGTCCCAATTAAGTGCAATTTGCCTTTTTTCTTTAAATGCTACGTGTTCTCATTGCATGCATGCAGGGCTGCATTGAATTGGTTAAGCTAAGAGCATACCCTTTGGCACTTCTGCAGTGTGTAGTCTTAGGCCAAAATGCAGCAGTTAATCACACAGTGAGCCCGCCATCTACCTCTGGACTTCCCACAATGCCTCAACTCCCAGTGTCAATAAAGATGTGTCGTCGTCGCACTCACCTCCCTCAGAGGGTTCATGGGCTTGGTGAAGATAGTTTGCCAGTAAGCCCAAATAAACATGATGAAGATGACATGGTACACTATTAAATAGAGCACTGAAAAGCAGGGAGAAATACATGTGATGGTTATCTGTCAATATAATGGTTGCATGTAATGCAAATATTACAGGAGTATAATTGTATATCTAGCAACTGATTATGTTTGGAAGGCTTCTTTTCTTATAAAGAATCATCTTAATGTGCCTAGCAAAGCTGTAGAAAACCTCCACCAAGGTGGCATAGCATACCACATTAACCATGTTAGTGTGGTAAGGAGAAGTATGTCAGGGCCCAGATGAGAGACTAGAAGAATTTTTTTGATAAGAGCTGCACAGACTCCAAAACTCAACATCTGATCTTATTGGTTCAATAATTCTTCTTGATTTTATTTTATGAAACACTGACCTTTCTCCCACGTGTCCTCAATGGAAACTGTAAAATGAAAGAAGCAAATTATATGTTAATATGTGTTATACTAAGTTATCAACTCATATTAAACAAAAAGTCACTGCTTTCACCGACAATGTGTGCTCATACTCATTATCATAAAGTTGACATTTTCATCAATCACTACATCTTGCAAATAGATTGTCTGAGTGTTGAACGGCAGATGTTGGTTGCTTTGAAAAAAATTGGGTCAACCACAGATTGCTTGAGGTGAATTATATAAACCCGACAATGGGATTAACTGAGCTGCTGAGCGAGTGTCATCTGACGCTAGTTCCACACAACTGTGTCTGTGTCTGTCTGCGGAGCACATGCTAACCGCTGTCCCATCGTCTTGTTCCCAATTCGTCACAGCTTCGCCACTTGTTCCACTGGATGAAAAAGACACTTTTTATCGGACCGCTATACCCCGTGTATAAATAATGTCACCCTGAACTTGAAACAAGTCATCTTCAAACTCAAATTCATTCCAGGACACCCGCTCACTTAGTCCGGGTTCAGGGTCTGAGAGGATTTGCTAAGACTTAGTCAAATGCAGATTTACAACTGCGTCTGCACACTAACAATTAATGTCCACATAGGAGGAAGAGTGCAAACAAGACAGGCCTCACTCCGTTTTTGTCAGTTCTATACTTGTTGGATTTCATTTGATCATTCATTTGGGCGTTAACATGACAGTAAGTCTTTAAACAAGGGAAGTAGTGACATTTTTGAAGACACTGTATTTTGATAACAAAAACATGCCTGTACAGTAAACAACTACAGAATGTCAAGATGTGTACATTTACAAATGGTGACTAAACTGTCAAGACCAAGTGAGTTTAGACACTTGTCATATTGGACACATTAAAAAAAAAAAAAAAAAAAAAACTCCTTCAATGATCAAATTCAGGCACACGCACTCTCACAGACTCACACACGAACCCAGATGTACAAATGCACACCCAGCGCCCAGACATGTGTTTTCTTACCCAAACAAAGCTGCACGACGAAGGCGTAGTACGACCAAGCCACTATGAGTGCGATGAAAAAGACCGGGATCCAGTAGAAAACTCTCTTGCAGCCCCGTTTGACATTACGTGAACCTGACGGTGCCATAGTCTAGGAGCGGATCATATCCAATGTGGTAATTCACGTGAGTGCGTGTTTACTCGCCTATGAGCAAGAGTGTCCGTCTCGGTGTCTCCCGGAGGACTGTCAATGCATCGTCTCTCTTCAGATACGATCAACCTCACTCATCTCAATCCCAAAATCCCCACACCATGTGATGCTGCAGCATGCTCAGCCTCAGACACACTACACACTACAAGACATCAGTAGCTCCGCCCCCACCAGCCATCACCCCCACCTCCTCCCTTGCGGGTTGCCATGACGGCTGCAGGATGCTGCAAGGCTGGGAACTTTATTTTCACTTGAACCAGATGGGTTCAGTGAGTTCATGCTTGAATGCTGAAATGTGACACAGGAGGCAGCCAAGGTGAGACACGCACATACGTATCATGTGACTTTGTAATTTTATAAAGGGGGTACGTTATACTAAATATCACTTCAAAAACAACGGGTTTTTTGGGTGGACGTGTGTGGCTTGTAAGGCATATTTACATGAAAATCGGCGTTGCCACCATGAGGTTGAAATATGTAGTGCATGACTTGTTTGGCCATTCATCAGCCACAGTGACGTATTGTGCAGCTGTTTTTTTTTAAATCTTTTTTAGGCCAAGGCACATATTTTACATCACACCACCCACACGAAAAAGTCACAAAAAGTCTCGGCTTTAACGGTAACTCTGTTTAAACGTTATTGACGATGGGCGGTGGAATTCAGCGCCCAACACATCAATTGCACATGTCACACATTAACCGAGTCTGTCAGCGGTTCTGTACATACAAACCAGAGGTGTGTGTTCGTTTGAGATGCCAGTGATAAACTCTTTTTCATGACAAAAACATCACATGTAATCAACACACGCGCACACACACACACACACACACATACATATACATATATATATATATATATATATATATATATATATATATATATATATATATATATATATATATATATATATATATATATAAATAAAATGTATGTACTCGATTGTATTCCATACCGTACTTATCATACTGTAAACTGTAACAATGTTGAATATTTGAAACTTTTGCCAGTAATTTTTAACACACAAGTATCTACATAAACATCTGTGACGTACGAGCCGACGAAACCTGGCAAATCTAGAGGGTGCGCTTGTTTAATGTCATTGCCGTTTTCTTTTGCGCAGGCGCCCGCCACCGGGCTGTGTCTGTAACCAAAACGATCGTGTTCTTCTTTGCGTGCGGCACGTGCCTCTGCACAAAAACATCACGAGCGTCTGCTTGAAATCCAGCACATGGTCGAAGTTGGCAGCTGCAGCTTCTGCAAGCAGACACGACACGACCTCTGAGCTCGGTTGCGAACCTATAACGTGGATGTGCTTTCCAGCGTGAACGTCTCAAAGACCTTGGCAAGACTGACAGTGAGCATTGTGAATTTGGACGGCCTTTCAAACGAACGCCACAAAACTCCACTGACTGCTCCAAGCAAAATAAGTGAGCATGTCGACTAATCAAGTGAAGAGCTGCCCCATTCCCACCAGGGTTCTGACCCTGAAAGACTGGTCTCAACTTCCCGACTGCTACAGCCAGACCCCCGGGGGGACTCTCTTCTCCACTACGCCCGGTGGTAAGAAATGTTGAAAGGCAGACTTCTGTAAGATTACATTGTTGGAAATTACGTGACTTCTCTAAAATACATTAACGCAATGGAATGTGCGCTTAAAAGACATACGCAGACGCAGCGGTTCTCGCGAGATCTTTCAAGTGCGTTAAGGCTTCTCAAATGATGACATTTAAAGCCCACGTGCGTCAAACTTTTTTTATTCTGTTATGATTAGCTATTTGGAAGGATGTGTGAAATAACCTCACAACGTCCGGGTCGAGTTAGCATAGCGTCTATTATGTGGTTTCAAATCTGCATACGAGTAGCGATAAATAAAATGTTCATAGTAACGAGAACAACAAACTACACTAGTACGGTGTTGAGCACTGACTTTAAACTTTAACGCCTTAATGGCCGAATAGTGTGCTCGATATCCAGTGCTCTAATATGTTTTCAAGGCTTTCTCTTCATATTATAAATATTCCAGATTAATACTTTAAAAAAAGTCCTAATTTTGGATACGTGACTTAAATTGTAAATAAAAGTACTTGCAGCCTCACCACCCACCCACACGCAACAAATGACGTTTTGCATAGTAGCCATTCGTTTCTGCGGTTGTAAGCATCATTTGTACAGTATCAGCCAGACTTTGTTTTTTTGTTCAAGAGAGTGTTTATATCCTGCTGCCAGTCCAGTAAAGGGATTGGTTGCAAAGGGGCTGGAGGCTGTCCTATCTTTGCTCTACACTGCAGTAACATAGAACATTTTGTTCACACGACGTGAGCATGAAAGGGAGTGGTATAATGAGGATACAAATAACACAATTATTTGCAACATATGACATTCAATCGTAACACAAGCCACAATTACTGAGTCCTGCTAAACATTTGTTGCTTACAGAAGCTGCTGCAGTCTAATGCTTCCTAGATTACAGTCGCTATAGTTTTTTTTTTTTTTTCCGTCATCACCCCTCCCCATTCCTCTTTGTCCTGGCTAACTGCTCAGAGTGCAGTTATTGCGTAACATGTTTTTACCCCCAAGTGGACAGACTCATCAGATGAACACAATAGGACAAACTCCAAATAGATAGTAGCAGATCACTACTCGTCTGTCATGTAAAACGCAATACGGCAGTTTATGGCTCGGCGTGTTGGAAGTTGGCCCAAGTCCAGTTTTTGACAGACTGTAAACATCACTGATTTTTAACATTGAAGACATTGAGAAATACATACTTGGTGAGGTTATTTTCTCGTCAGAAGAAATGCTACAACTGAGACTGATACATGTGGCTTTAATCTCGAAGAGAGTTTAAAAGGGAATGTCATGTACTCTCTTTTCCTAGAAGTCATTGCATTTACACCCTTAACCCCTCCCCTCTGCACTCCCATACTCATACGTGCAAACACGCACTTGCGCTTGTCCCTCACTAACAGTGTAGTTGTTTTTTGTTTGTTTTCTCTTTCCAGTAGAGAATTTGGAGCTTTTTTTTTTTTTTTTTTTTTTTTCCAATAGAGAATTTGGATCCATTTGAGCCTACCGAATCCCCGGCCTGAAATGCATTTTTTTGGTCATTGCTGCAGAAACAATGAGAAGCAGTTTAGCAATACAGTGGTACCTCTACTTACAAACTTAATCGGTTTGGCGGTCGGGTTTGTAAATTGAAGCAACACTTTCTATAGGAATCGATGTAAAGGCAAATAATGTGTGCCAGACTCGCCCAAAAGTCACACTTGTTGCCCTATTGCTCTGTGTTAAACACATAGAAAACCAAAACAGTTTTATTGTAACAAAAAATGAATGTCACTTTATTCTTGACCTCCTAACTTTGCTTAGGGAGCAGGGAACCTGTTCTAATTTCATTGCTGAAAAACAAATACCCCCGAGAAGACACAAAAACTCAGACTAATAAATTATTTTGTGCTTCCACGTACGCGTCATTACTTTTTAATATGAATATATGAATTTTGTTATCATCAAATCCTGACATTTGACCAGTAGACTTTTTATATCCACTGTATACAAATCACTGTTCCCATTTACACGTATGGGAAATGCCAAGTCTTAAATTAACCCAACATGCACGTTTCTGCAATGTGGGGTGGGTGTGCAGGAGTAAGGTGAGTATGCTGGAGGCACCTGATCTCCATTGCAAGCAGACATGCGTTTGCTAACCCCTACAAATGTTTCATCTCAAAATGAATCAATCTCTCAACACAGGCACCCGCATCATCTATGACAGGAAGTTTCTCTTGGATTGCCGAAACTCCCCTCTTGCACGCACACCACCATGCTGTCTCCCCCAGATCCCGGGGGTGACGTGCCCTGCTAATCACCCTGTAAGCAAACTGCAGGATGTCAAAGAAGAGGCTGAAGAGGAAGAAAAGGACGTTGCAGGTAATTTCTGTGCTTCAAATATATTTTTGGAATTGCAAAAATCTTGGCGGAGAATAATATTGTGAAATGGCCATCACCCTTCTGTTCTAATCTGTTGTGATTTTGTGGTGATAAAATAAAATGATGTTATGAAGTGCCGCACTCTACTCTTCCGACTAATATAGTTTTGTAATAAGTCTGTTAATCATGTGGAAATTGAGTCAAAGTAGTGCGTTGTGGTTACAATTCTGCAAAAAGAGTTCTGGGCACTCCATGTATGTTACAAAATTACAATGAGTGTGCTTAGAGTTTTGCTAATGTGAGTGGTTTAGCAATTTGATATTACCGTAATTTCCGGACTATAAGCCGCACCGGACTATAAACCGCACCAGCTAAAATTCGTGGATATTTTAGTTTTTTTTTCTTACATAAGCCGTGCCGGACTATAAGCCGCACGTGCACATGAGTTTTTTTTACAAAGAAAGACAGTACACAGAAAGCCTTTTTAAAGTTTTAATAACATACTTTAACATGTCTTTCTAAACATTGCCTGTGACGCAGCAGTAGTACCGCAGCAACACGGAAGTGTGCACGCGAGTTATTAACAAAGAAAGACTGGACACACAAAGTTAATACTGTACACAAACCTGCAGTTTAATAACGTCTCTTTTCTCTCTGTCGCTCCGTTTGAACAGATGACAACCAGTTTGAGATGGACATCTGAGCTCCAGTTTTACCTCCTGTGGAGAGTCATCTATCAAAACACCTCCATGGTCAATACTGGCCGAAAAGCGTTTGCCTATAAGCTTATTTCCTTTGTTTTCTTTTCCTTTTTTCGAAAGGCTCTTCTGTGGAACTAAAAACAATGGAAGCTACAAAAATAGGGTGGTGTTTTTTTTGTTGTTTTTCATTTTTTTTAAGCCATATCATGTGATGGGTTACTTGCTCACTTGAGCGATTGCAGGATTTGAAAGGAAAAAAAACAACTTTTTTTAAAATCTTTTGTATATATTACAATGTACTATGCATTTTGTTTTTTTAAGTTGGCAAATTCAAGATTACAATATAATTCACATTTCATTGGATGTAAAGCCAGCCTTTTCACTGCAGACTTTTTTGTGCAGTAGATTTCCCCTACCACATTATGTGAGGCACTATTTGCCACCAAGTGTCTACTTTTGTTTAGGAGGTCAAGGCCTACTGAAAATCTCCTATTTTCACGGGAGGGAGGGATTAAATGTGAATAATTCCAAATAAAGGCTGTGAAAAATGTCTTTTTTGTGTACTTTTAATACATCCAATGTATATCATGTTTTAGTTGTAGTAGATGTGGTTATACTAAATTTACAACTTTATTGTCTGTCAATTTGTAGTACATTTCCATAATGATTCTAACACATTGTGTGCTGTAAGAATATCTCACTGCTAGCATTTTGCTTGGATGATTAAGATGATGGCAAATCATGCAGCCATATAATCCTTATGTACATGCTGCCCAAGGTCAAGTTTCACATAACTGTCATATGTATACAGCTTGTTGTTTTCTTCACTGGTGGTGTCTGCCCCTCAACCCTGATCTAAACAGATACGGTCAACAGGCTAAAGGGGCCAAAAGCTGTGTTGCTCACAAGACACTCCATTAGGTACACCCGCATAATGCAACAAGAGTTTGAGCGGTGGTGCTAATTTGTTGTTTGGTCATTTATGAGCCGTGGGAGGTGGGGAGAAACAATTACTGTTTCTTCAAGCTTAGATAAAGTAGAAAGACTACTGTGTTGATGTTCCAGGCCTCCCAAACGGCATCAGCTGGTTGACATGTAAACAAACCACTGTGCCTGAAAGTGTAGATTAGAGAGCCACATCCTGCTTCGATATTCTGGTTTCATGATAGTTCATCCATTACTCAAAACTGCCGTGCACTGTGGTGTTTTAACCCACAAAAGTAAACTTTGCCTAACAGCAAATACTGGAACTTGTTTTAAATGCTGCGTGATAAGATTGGATTCATTACATTCAGCCTGCGGTTTGTGCACACTTAGATGTTTTTTTTTTTTTTTTGTAAAGCGTGCCTGTTGACCTACTTGTGCTGTTTGGACAAGAACTGGGCTGCACGTGAGTGCAACATCAGGTGCCCACTGAGAGCCTAAGCCTGAAAAATAACTCAATTCCTCATCATTCTTGTGGAAAATTGACATCCTCATGTATTTTGGGTTTGGGGGACTGTTTGGTCATTACATCACTGTAAACACCACTGCAGACATAATCTAACCTTTCCTCTTGAGTTTAAGAATTAAATTTCTCCATTGCCCTTTTCCACAGTCGAAATATCCCCCTCTTTCCATTGCCACCCTCCCCTTTCTCTCACGCTCCAGTTTCGGTGTGGGCAGGCTGCTTAGACTGGGGCTGGTCGACAGGGCTCTATTTTAGTCAAACTGCTGCTGTTCAAGGTGGTGGAGGAGCATTGCTCGGGTGACAATGTAAACAGACACTCAAACACACGGCCTGCCTGCTCAGTCACATCTATCTCTTAGTGGACCTGGAGCGGCGCACTTTCCACTCGTGTACAACAGTATTACAACCCTTTGCACTTAAGAATACAGTACAGTGGAATAGGTGTCTTGTGTGTGCGTATATATCTCTATCTATCTATCTATCTATCTATCTATCTATCTATCTATCTATCTATCTATCTATCTATCTATCTATCTATCTATCTATCTATCTATCTATCTATCTATCTATCTATCTATCTATCTATCTATCTATCTATCTATCTATCTATCTATCTATCTATCTATCTATCTATCTATCTATCTATCTATCTATCTATCTATCTATCTATCTACCTACCTACCTACCTACCTACCTACCTACCTACCTACCTACCTACCTACCTACCTACCTACCTACCTACCTACCTACCCACCCACCCACCCACCCACCCACCCACCCACCCACCCACCCACCTATCTATCTATCTATCTATCTATCTATCTATCTATCTATCTATCTATCTATCTATCTATCTATCTATCTATCTATCTATCTATCTATCTATCTATCTATCTATCTATCTATCTATCTATCTATCTATCTATCTATCTATCTATCTATCTATCTATCTATCTATCTATCTACATAGAGAGAGAGAGAGAGAGAGAGAGAGAGAGAGAGAGAGAGAGAGAGAGAGAGAGAGAGAGAGAGAGAGAGAGAGAGGTTGAAGCAGACATTCTTGGACTCGTAAACAAAACCTTTTAAAAAAAATAATTTTTCAGCCGTTTGTCAGGGAACAGCAATAGCGGCAAAAGTTGTCCATTCGACAAGCTAAATTCACTTTGCCAAGGTTAATCCTGAACTTTATTATATATTCTTTTCTGCGTAGTATATACTGTATGTATAGAATGCACGTCAGTTGTTTAGGTAGCGGTACATGTACTAAGGTTTTAGAATGGGAACATGTTTCTATCCCCTGGTAAATGATGAAACTGCACTATGCTTGTGTGTAAATATTTTTTTCTATTTCTTCTTTTCCCTTCATACGGAGTCGCAACTTGATCCTGTAAAGCAGCGATTGTCAACCAGTGGTCTGCGGCTCTCTAGCGGTCTGTGGCGGTATTGCAGGTGGTCCGCAAAATTGGAAATAGAAAATAATTGGAACATTTTTTAAAATAAAATTGGTTCATTATTTCGACTTGATTTATTTTCCAGCTAATTTTATGAATCATTTACCTATCCAAATTATATCAAATATAGCTGAGATTCCCAAAATAGACATACAGATGCAAAGCCTGTATCGGTCTATCCTCCTTCAGTGTAAAATAAAATAATATTCGGCCAAAACAGTGGTCCCCGAGTTGCTTCTTGGTTATAATGGTGGTTCCTTGAACAAAAACTAATTGAAAATCCCTGCTGTAAAACAATATAAAATCTTACAAAATACTTTAATGATTAACATTAATTGCTGACCTATCTTTTCTGTGGACCTGTCAGATGACCAAGAGTCACAATTTCCACAAGGAAGAGGGTGGGGGAGTAACTGCATTTCCCGGACGTCACTGTTACAGTCTCAGTAAACATATGTACACGGTTGCCTCGTTGAGCGGTGAGTTATACGTCAACATTGCCGCCTTATTGGATGTGGTTTGATTGACAAACTCTCAAATGTACAGTATATTGACCGCTTTACAGGTAGATGGGTCACTAACTTCCACTGGTCGGAGCAGTTAGCTATAAAAAAAAAAAAAAAAAAGATTTTGGATTTTTTTGGGCATAATACCATTAATTCCCACAGGAAAATAAAGAACAATAAAAAGGTTTGTCCTATTATACACTATTATACATTTTATTTGTCTCACACAATTGAGATGTCGCAAAGTAAAAGAGCTGGAAAGAGACATAAACAATTATTAATTGTGTATTTGATAAACAGACACCAAAAATTTTATTTTTAATCTGATGATTATCAATCAGATTTACTTTGAGATCATATAGGTCAAACCAAACCAGTGTATGTTTTCATTTGTTACCATGTATTACATGGTAACGAATGAAAACATACAGCTTACATGGCATGTAACATACTTACAATGATAAATATTTCAACAAATGTTTATACATAATGTTTTCCAAATGCATTTAATGTATAGGCGTGTGTTTGTGTGTCTGTGAAAGGGCGAATGAGAGACATTAATTCCGTGCACTTTTTTATAAAAGTGATTAATGAAGTTCAATCGATTGACTTGAATGCGGAGCTGACACATCCAATATGGCGGATATCCCGAAGTAACGCAGCAGCCAAACTGGTCGAAAGCTATATCTATTTTCATGGTTGGAGCAGCCAATCACGTGCTACGTTTCCCACAAATAACGTTTTCACCCCTTCAATGACGTCACCTCCCGCTAGACGCACTCGACTCTCTGGCAGAAACGCTTGTTCACTGCGGTGGAAAAACAAACGTAAGGAAGACGAATTGCTCTCAACAGAAACCAATCTAATTTAGGCACTGCCCTGCAAGGTAAGGCTTGCTTAAATTCTCTTGGCTTTTAGTTTGTTGTTTTTTTGTAAGCCGAGTCATCATGAAGTTCTGAGTGTTTACTGAGCGGGTTGGGCTTGGCCTACAGGTGCACTTAGATTGTTATTTCAACCTCTTGGTAATTTAGGATTGCTGGATTTATATTACTAAAAACATCGTGTTCAGAGGTAAACACCTGTAAATCACATGATGAAAAAAAATGTGAACGGTGGAACCATTGTAATGATACAGCTTGATTTAAATGTGCGCGCAAGAGGTGAATAACCTTTGCATTTGTTATTGCAACAAATATGTTTACTATAGTACAAATGTTGCGCATATCATTTTGTTCAACCAAAGTGTATTGTTTGAAATTATTTACATGGAGCTTACCCATCAGATGCGTAGGACCATAGAAAGGAGCAAAGGCTCCCAAATCAGTAGCTGTAACAGTTTTTACCTTTTCTAAATGTCAATGTGACATCTTGATACTTGGGTTAAAGGACTGCAAAACATTAACTTTTTTTGTGATTTAGACAGTACGTTACATAATAATCATCGTGATAGTCACACAAGGATTGCACCCTTACAAGAGGGGAAAAACAAATAGACACGTGATAATGCAGCAGTTATTATTATTATTATTATTATTACTATATCAACACTACAACATCGATCGTTATAAGATCAAATGTTTTTAATCATATAGAGCTCAATGTGTTGTCATGGATGGACATCTGCTTGCCCTTCAGGTGAAACAAAGCAAATCATTAGGCCATGCTCTCCTGCTTCCAGAGCAGTGTTAGCACTGTTACGGAGGTTTGCCATCTGTCAGCAGTACTGAGAACATTTTGAGTTAAAGATCAAATATTTGTAACAGAAGCACAAATCAAGGAACTAAAATCAGGGAAGTTTTAATTGTTACGCAAATCGTACAACATGACTCAATCGTTACCACGAGATTCCTTACTTATTCACATTTCCATTACGATAATCATCGACATGAGTCCAAGTGTATGAACCACTGACAAATGTTAAAGCTGTTTTTCTTCCTGTAGAGGAGAAAGTGAATATGCCTACTGAGATTGACCTGAAAGCAGTCATTGGTGTTACCTTAAGTGTTTACACTGTACATATAGTGAGTGACAGAGGAGTCTTTCATTTTCCGTTGCTATGGTTGTTCTGCTTGAGCAAATCCAGCCAAGAAGGCTTGAACAAGAGTCGTAATGTTCCAGGAGTCATTAGCAATTTGTTTTGTAGCTTGGCAAATACTTCATGATTCTGTTGGGAATTCTGGAAACACAGCTTCCCATTCACAAAATCCACAATGAATCAAATAACCTTAGGACATTGCTTGGAATATATAAAAGTGGTTATGCACTTCTAGCTTGACATAGTACGTCAGGTGTCTATGCACAGCTCAAACTGTGCGTGACCATGCAAAAAAAAAAAAACAGTCCACATCTGTTTTGCATTTTTCTCTTTGCCATGGTGAATGTCATTAGCCTCTCACGGCACCCTGTGACCTAAGTGCCTCCATTTGTGAAGTTGGTGTGAACAGCTAAACTGCTGAGTTGTGATTGATCATTGATTACTGGATCACAAGACATTCCTGCACTGCAAAATCATTTTTTTCTGGTGTGTACATCATGCTGCGCATATTTCATGAGATTACAACAGGCATGAAATGGGATTATGGATCCATGAAAACCACACTTGCTCCCGTGAGAGAGCGAGTTGCATCACTTTAGTGGCTTTCGTAGAGGAGCCCCAAGGAATTCGTTACCAAGTGTGGCTCTAGAAGGCAAATTACAGCACAACAACACTTGAATATATCTGTTAAAGTCCAATGAGATCCAGTTCAGCGAAGTTTTGTTTGCCATCCACAAACAGTTGTTGATAGCAAAACCAATTTAAATGGTGCAGTATATGGGGTGTGCTGAATGATATTGTGAGAAATGGTTCCAAAAAACACCAACAATTACCCCGAACACTTAATTGAAAATGACAAGTCCATAGATCATATGGAGGATGTATTACATGGTTTGAAATACATTTTTCATAAATGCGTGACCAGAATTACCAATGAAAATTGAGACAACAGAGAAAGGAGACGTGATAAAGAAAAACATCCTTGTACAATTTTTTTAGGAGCAATTGATAAAAAGAAGTCATGGGAGTCAGTAATAAAATGTAAAAACAAAACCTTGACAGACTGGAATGATCATATTGATATGACAACAGTGACGAAGGTTATTGAAGGAACTGCAAAACGACTAACCCACATTTTCAACTTGTCTTTTCAGTCAGGTATATTTACAAATAAACTGAAGATAGCAACACTGATACTACTGGTTAAAATTGGAGACAGACACCACTTCACAAACGACAAGCCTGTACTACCCCTCCCAACCTCTCCTTGCACTGTGTGGATCTGACATAACACATGACTATGAATATTTTTATCAATCAAAGTAATTTCATTTCCAATGTATTTCATCAATAGTCATGATATAAACATGTCTCCTGTGTGCATCAAGTCGATATTTACAAAGTGTGCTGACATGTTCAGCACCAACTCCAACTCATATTAGCTGTTTGTACTTGGGACTTCCAAACCACTATCAGGCCAACTCTACCTCTTCCACATGAATGTTGCTAACATTTTGAGGGCAGTTTTTGGCATTTTCTCTCGTGGCGCTTTTATTTATTTATTTATATTTTGTTTTTTAACAAATGTTCGATAAAGGTATTGGACAGGTTGCCGAATGTACGAAGCAACAACACTGAAGATTCACACGTTCTTGCACTCGCTTGCCTACACACATGCACAACCAAAATAAAACCATTTTATTTTGATGTCATTAAAGACATCGATGGCTGTTCAAAGAGACCGACACAGATGTTGCTTGCGGGTAATACTATTCTGGTCTGATAGTTTATATTTTGTGTTTTTTTTTTTTTTGTTTGTTTGTTTTTCAGACTGAGAGATGAATCCAGACCAGCCACCCCCATACCCAGGCCCATCAGCTCCAGTTTATCCTGCCCAAGGCCAACTTCCTCATGACTACCCGCCTCAGGGTTATCCTGCCCAGGGGTACCCCGTAAACATGCAGCAGCCTAATGCAAATTACCCGAGCTACCCTCCTGGCCCAATGGGAGCCGGAGGCCCCTATGTAGGGCAGGGACAGCCACCTTATCAAGGTTATCCTGGACAACCACAATACGGCTGGCAGGGTGGGCCTCCACCTGGACCCATGTATGGAGAACCTCCTAAAAACACAGGTGAGTGCTAAATTGAGGACCATCAACATGATCAGGAGGATTAAGTAGAAACTAACAATGCCATGTTAATGTTCTTTGTTGAGAGATCCATTTGCACACTGTGGTAAAGGTCAGTTTTGTTTGGGCCAATATGTAATGGTACCCTCCCATCCAGGTCTTGTTCACTCATGCAAGCCAAGTAAAGATGCCGTGTCTTCCAAAGTAAAGATTATGCAAATAAGATTTATATCAAATAAAAACATCATCTTTTTTTTTGTTTGGGCCTATGTAAATTACCCAAATTGTAACATCAAAAATTCAAAATGCAGAACAGCTTGCCTACAGACACGTTAGAAATTTGACATTTTAATTGCTTGTTGGGACTTTGGAGTGCCTGGCCACCCATCAAGTTTCAATCGTTCATCGGTGCCAATTTTCTATCATTTGTCCCCTTCAAGCAAGTTTATCATACACACTGTTAAAAAGATGAGCAATGACTCAGCAAACGGGATGTGTGTAATTATTATTTTTGTGGATTAGGTTTTACAGTAAACTTTACCCCTTATTGAAAATGACTCAAATTAAAAACTCCCGTTAACTGCTAGCATCAGTATTGATTATGTTTCTGAAACGAAGTACTGTATGTCTTGTATTGTCTTGTATGTACATACAATGTGTGTAATTCCTGTTGTGTGTTTGGCTTTACAATGAACTCCAACAGTGTTGTCAATACACAATTTAAAGCATGTTTAGGGAAGTGTGTTCATGACTAAATTTCTATTAATTGTCCAGTCCGAGTCACAGAGAGTCGTTGTGATCCTTTATCAGTATGACTGTTATACTGCCCCTGGTGGTCAACACACACCAGAAGGAGCAGCACAATGAATGGGATCCTCTTGGGATATTCTTAAAATTGTATATATTTATGTCGTTGGTCTATTATTTATTTCTACACAGCACCAAATAATAGAACAGTGTTGTCACAATACCAACATTTGGACTTGGGTACTATATCTGCATATACAGTAGTATCTGATTACTGCAAAAACTTTTCATTCATATGAATGGTTGAAGATCATTATACTGGTACAAGTGTTTTGTGTTATGAGCAAATTAAATTCTTATCTCAAGACATCACTGTACAATGCTGAATACTGAAGTTTGTCAAAGGCCAACTATCTCAAGTTATGGCTTTGGCCAATGCTTGAACCGGAGTATTACACAACTTGTGGCTCAATGTGCTGAAGATGTTCTTGACTTATTACTCATTAAAGCACCTGACTTTAATATCAATCTTCAATCAGAGCTCAAAGTTCATAATAAATCGTATTGTCACTCGCTGTTTATCAAAACCTGCCTGACTGTTGCCCTTCCCCCACATGAATGATTAATCCCTAGCATGGGGATGCAGACATCTTGTCTCACTTGTCTTTGTTTCACACCAAGGTGTAAGCTAATGCTACCTGAAAGCTTGCAAATGATCTGGCTGGTTAGAGCCCAGAGTATCGCTGGTGTTACTTAACTGTTAAGTTTGCCTTTACGGTGGAGACATTCCTGCCTTGATTAGCTTTGCTATCATGCTTTATTTCCGACAATTCTCTTTGATCAACATTTTTTTAATGAAGGAAATTAGAATAATAACCTCTCTCCCTCTTTTCAACCCAGTGTACATGGTGGAGGACAGAAGAAGAGACAACTCTTCCTCGGAGACGTGCCTAACAGCCTGCTGGACAGCCCTATGTTGCTGTTGCCTCTGGGACATGCTGACATAATAGTTCCCAGCACCTTCATTACACTCCCCCTGCTCCCTACGTATTTCTGTGTGCCTCAAAACACTAGCATCCCTTCTTCCCAGTTGGCCTTAAATCTTGTGTCCCCTCTTCATTTTGCCTTCATTTCTTTGAACACCGTGCTTATAATGCAAACTTTTTTTTCCCCTGTGAATGTCAATGTGAAGTCCTTAGCACCAACTGACTAAGCGACCGACTATTATCAGGGGTGGCCTTTGGAGCAGCTTGTAATTGAGCTTCATTATCTGACCTGAGCATACATTTAGATAAAAAAAACTCCTTACAGATAAAAACCTCTTGGTTTTTGATTGTTGTGCGTAACGATGACAACAATGTGAGAACATTCTGACCTACAAGAACGTGGAAGCAACATCACATGCATGCTAGGCTAGTTAGTTGTTGATGTCACACAGTGGCAGAAGCTTCTCTTAAATACATTTACTCTTTGCTGGAGAAGCATTATAAGCACACATAAATTACTACAACAGCCCTGTGCTTTGCCTTTGCTGTGTTGGTTGTGACATACTGAAAGAACATTGACAAGCATGCATGTACATTTTAATCAGTATTTACACTGAAACACTAACTTCCACTTGAAAGTGTTTTTAAAGGTCTGAGCTTGCAGGCTCTGAAAAGTCAAAACACTGTCTTTTGCGGATAAGAATGCCGTTGGGTAAATTGCACTTGATCACTGTCGTTTTGCAATTGTCCCACACTACCCCGCGTTATGTGAAAGAATGCACAGAGCAACTATAACAGACACACAGCATATGTTGCGACCAGGCTCATCTCCAATGAGGGTCTCAAGCACTTTATGATGATCACTTCTGTATGTGTGTTGCCACTCCCGTCTGCTGTCTTGGCTCTCCACGAGCTCCCTTTTTTGCTTTCTTAGCGACATTCTTTTATCTTGGTCTCCCATTGTCACACGGATCTGTAAGCCACTGTTTACAAGTGAGCTGAAGAATGCGCTCTAAGGAGCTGACAATTGGAATGTTCTATTTTGCCCTCTGAATTTCACATCGTCTTGAAATTAAATGAGAAATACAATGCATTTTGAGGATGACGGTGATTTACGTTGCATTACTTTTACCTGATTAACTTTAAATAATCACACTTTTTCCATCACAATTAATGTATTTTTGTTTTTAAAATATATATGGTTTAACTGAAAATGAGAAACCATGCTGTAATCAATAAATAAATGCCTGTTTGCTTCAAATGAAAATCTTTGATTAAAATAATGTATTCCTATCAAGTGAAATACTTTGTTTTTATTTGGGTGGGTGGTATCAGTGTGCATACACTGGAGAACAAAGATCACTATTCTTTCATTGTCAAGATTGGCCTGGATTCACTTATTCATGGTTGCAGTGTCCCGGAGTGGACAGTTATCAGATGAGTATGCTTTATATATTGCCATGATGGAGAGATGTTATAGACCTGCCGAATGTGAAAAATCATTCATGATTTTTTCTTATTTACCTTCAGGATCGAACGCAATCTATCAAATTTCTGTACCGCTTCTCCTCGAGGGTCGCTGGCGTGTTGAAGCCTATCCCAGCTGACTTTAGCCAGGAGGCACCTGAAATGCTTTCCAGCTAATCATTCAAACAATCAGTCACATCTACAGGAGTTTAAAGTCTTCAATGAACCTAGTAGGCATGTTTTTGGAATGTGGGAGGAAATAGAGAAAATCCACAGGTCGAACATGACAATTCCTCATAGGAGGGTCAGAACTGTGCTTTGAATATATGCGTGACCTCTGAACTATGAGGCAGATATGCTAACAAGTTCACCACGTTTCTAGCACATTGCAATAAACACACCAAGTCCACTGTTGCAGTATTATGTCAGAAGTTTGTTCCGGTTGAGCTATAACATCGTCCAATTTAAAACAACGTATAATTTAAAATATAAGAAATGAAAACCCTAAATTATTTACTGTGTGTTTTATACACGGAATAGATGACAAAAAAAAGCAGCCTCCTGCGCACGGAGTTCGATTCAAATTTTGGAATAATCTTTAAGTTTCAGCGAAGGCGCTGTCACAATAATGCGTCCGGCACGCTGCGTTTGCGCGGTTGGATTAGATGACAAAAAAATCAGCCTCCTGTGTACCGAGTTACACTCAAATTTTTAAATATTATCAAAGTTTCAGCGATGGTGCTGTCACAAAAATGTGTTAATTTTTTTAACGCTTACTGAAACCCTAATCTCAACTACAGGTTGTTCCCTCTGCTGGGGGACACGTAATACTGCACCCATCTCATTTATTTCCATGTTGGAGGTCGTCCTTTGACCACAACCCACTGGCCCGAATAAAATACAAAAAAAGAGAGATCTATAAAAATAAATAAGGCACTTAGAATCCGTGTGTGGAGTCAAACATTTAAGGCCACCCCACGTTGAACTGTACCTCGAACTGTGCTCTGCACCTGGACTACTTGAACTACTCGAGTACCACAGTCGGACTGAGAGTAAATTGAACTATTCTCGCTATGCGATTACATTTAAAGTCATTGCAGAGGGGTGCATATTTCTGCTGGGTGGCATGATTGATGCACCTGATCCAATGCAAGGGGGGTATCTTCACTGTGTACTGTCTTCATTGTTGAAACTATGTAGACAACATGCCAGAAGAACAGAGACAAAGTATTGTTAAGAATGCCGTTACCAATGGGAGGAAACATTGGGCTGAAAAATGACTTTGGGACACCAGATGCATGTACCACCCCAACCCATTGACACACACACGCACGCACGCACGCACGCACGCACGCACGCACGCACGCACGCACCCCCCCACGAACACCCTCGCACGCTCGCACACGCGCCGAAAACTATGACCAAAACTTAAGCCTCCCCGTCGGGGAATCGAACCCCGGTCTTCCGCGTGACAGGCGGAGATACTGTCCACTATACTAACGAGGAATACGGGTTGTGCTGACAGTCGTAAGTCATTGGCCAGTGGAAGTGGCAGCTACCCAGTAAAGGTACACAATGACACTGTCATACCAAAGAGTTCTCCAGTGGAGTTATCACATTCGCTTAACACGCGAAAGTGAAAACGGCCCCGCGTCAGTCCGTGATGCTACATTTTGCAAGACGGCTCACGTACGACAGTCAGACAAGTTTCCATAGTGTAGTGGTTATCACGTTCGCCTCACACGCGAAAGGTCCCCGGTTCGAAACCGGGTGGAAACAAGCTTTATTAATCTTTTTGTCAGACCCGTTGAAAAAAATTCTCTCCGGGGCCAGTCCGTAATGCAGCTTTTTGCAAGACGGCTCCCGTATCACAGTCAGACAAGTTTCCATAATGTAGTGGTTATCACGTTCGCCTCACACGCGAAAGGTCCCCGGCCCGAAACCGGGTGTAAACAAACTGTAGAAATCGTTTTGTCAGCCCATTTGAGAAATTCGTCTGGGGCCAGTCCGTAATGCAACTTTTTGCAAGACATCTCCATTGCCACAGTCAGACAAGTTTCCATAGTATAGTGGTTATCACGTTTGCCTCACATGCCAAAGGTCCCCGCTTCGAAACCTGGTGGAAACAAACTGTAGGAATCTTTTTGTCTTTTGGGAGCATGAATATTTACTGTATACTGCAAAAAAAAAAAAAAAAAAAAGAAAAAACAGATGAAAGTGAACCAGACATCGTTGGGTTGAAAGAAACAATCATGTTTTATTCATAAATTCCCAGAAGAGTCTCGATTTGCTGAGCGTACGTGTTATACTTTGATAATACTGATTTGGTACAATTTGACATCCATCACGAGTCTCTTCACAGTGTGGAGGATCCATTACTGCTACTGATGTTGGGATCTAGGTTGGACATCCGTCTGTTTCCAAAAACAGAGGAAGAAATAAAGAAAAACAACCTAACATCAAAACCGCAGACCGATGCTGTAGATATGCAATATTAGAGTGCCACAAAACTCTAGAGTAGTAATACCAGCCAAAGATTTTGCACATTACAAGCCACTTCTTCTTAGAAATATAAAACTCGATATTCTGAACAATAGTCTACTGTGCTGCATAAAGGTAGATCTATACACTGTACATCGAAATATATCTTGAAAAATCATTTTCACAGTTTTAAAGACTTTTATTTAGAGTATAAACCATTTTTAAACACTTTATTACATAAATTATTTTTTTAAGAGAGTGACTATTATTTGCCCTGGTAGCAATCTAAAATAATACAAAAAAACAAAATGAACATTTATTACATAAATTACAAAAGAAAACAAACTCATACATTAAAGATCATTTTGAGTTAAACTGACGGACTCATTCATGATTGTCATATAGTACTAAGAATAAATAAATAAAAAATGGGTAAATGAAAAATAAATACCAACTTAGCATGTTTCCTGGACTCTGTGAGCGGTGGGTTTTGTACAGAAGTGCCTTGGTGAACGTCTCACAATCCTACTGCGACTGAAGCGCACAAAACTACAGCATCTACGGCATCAACACGCAACATCCTGAAGTTTAGTGTAATTGGACATGTATGTAGTAACATGTTTCTTCTCGCAGTTTAAAATAAACAATGCCGTGTAGTGCCACTGCCCACAAATATAGCCATCTTTTTTCATTTTGCTTTTTATGGTGTACTTTCTGGTCCTTGTGTAGCAGTTCATGGAGGCCTTGGGCTTGTGTGTTACTAGCTTGGATGTGCGCCGCATCAGCAGCACATGACTGCTCAGTTAGTGATGGACAATGGGAGGCCTGAGACAAAGTGACAACTCAAAGTGCCGGACAAACTCTTAAACATTGCCTCGTCTGTCTCTGGTGTCCTCCTCTGATGTGTTGTTGTCATGGCAACACAATGGAGCACTCCACAATCTTTTGTCCTTTTCCTTTCAGCGTCCTTATCGAGACAGAGGAGCCAGCGGCGCTCCATTGAATGGGCGCTCCCAGTGTGACCCAAAAAATATGGGTGAAAATATCAATCATCTTTTTTAAAAAGGGGAAATTTCCTATTTATTCTGTAGTGCCTTATTCAGTTTTTTTCTTCAAAGAAATGTTACTTTAGATTTTTTATGCCTGTGGCAGTAAAATTAATATGAATGATTTGTCACTCTTGTCAAAAGTCCCTGCAGCTTTCCATGAGTAACCCCGTTTGTTGATGAAATCTCCAGAGAAAAAGGGTTAAGGAGGCTGGGGAGAGGACAAAAAAGGGCTGAGGAGGAGTGGGACGGACGTATAGTGGGCTGTTACCTCCTGCCCATCTCATTCTGTCTGAGGAACTGGATATTGTTGCTGCTGTCAGCTAGTTCTGGGTACTGCTCCACAGGTAGCACGTAGTAGCCATCATAGCCTTGTACTCTGCCCGTCGTCAGGAGCTGTTGTCGCTCTCCCTCGGTCCAGAGGCGACTGCCTCCTTTTCCGTCTCTGGCCCTCTGCTGCTCCTTGGACCAGGCTCCCGCCAGGGCCCTCTGACGAGCCAACTCTAACAGTCTTACTTTCTCTTCGTCCACCACTTCAGCAGAGAGCCCGTAGCGAATGCTCAGAACGAACGAAGGCACAGCAAACTCCACCGTCACCCCTCTCCTGGAGCGGCCGCTCACCGTCACGTTGATGCCGCTCTCCAGTGACTTGCGGCCGTTTGTAAGCCCCAAGGCCAACAGGTCGCTGTCGGCTGAGCCAATTTTCACAAAGTAGTGGCAGTCCTTCCCATCCTGCGTGTAGTGGGTGCCTTCCAGGTACTGGCCGCCGTTCAGCACGAGAGCCACTTTGCGGCTGTCGTCGCTGGCCAAAGATGACACGCCAGCCACCACTCTGCCCTCTTTGAGGGCCAGCATCACTCCACGTCCTATGATGGGGGCGCTGGTGCCGAACCAGTGGCCGGGCTTTTCCTTTCGTCTGCGCCGTTCCTTGTTGAGCAGACGACCCTCAAGGGCCATGAATGCCTGGTTGTGACGCTCCGCTGCTTGCTGTACACCAGTGATCAGCTACACAGTACAAACAACAAGAAGATTGTGAGCTTTTAATGCTCAATAACTGTCATAGCCCAGGTTTCTCAATAATTACCTGTCCATTCTCACAGTGCTGCGTAGCCTGCAGCTCGTACGGTGGCTCCACAAAGTAAAGCGAGTGTCGAGGGAACCCTGGGATTATGTTACTAAGTTGGAAGCCAAACATCACCAGCCAGCTCTTCACATCTACAGCATCAGATAAAATGCAAATTACGTTTTTGAATGGCAAATTTACACAGGGTAGCCAGCCCATCACGTGACTTATTTGAAAATAAATTTTTAAAAGACATTGGTATGCAAAAACATCATGTTGCAAAAACAAGTTTTTTAGTACCTGTACCAGTACTTAAAAAAAAAAGAAACTGTGACATGTGTATAAAGTATACTGTGCTCTATTTTTTTCTTACCTGTGACATAATTTTTCACATCTAACATGTCACTGAGGGGGTTGTTGTTTTTGAACATGTACAGATTAAATGGAGCGGGATCTTTCCCAATCTTGGGCCAGATGCTGTAGTCAGGCGAAGTCCAGCGCCCAGCCAAGACATCATAGTCACGCTGAGTGAAGTGGACCAGCTTGGTCAGGGCATCATACAGACCACCATGAAATCCGACCACTAGCTGGAACTCTGGGTTGGAGTCCAGGTAAACCTCTCCGTATGCTGTGTATTGCACCTGAGTGAATGGAGCAGCGGCGTGTTTGGTATGAGGAGACTTGGACATGACATTAGAAAATTGCACTGATCAAAATTTTGCATTTCCATTACCTGTTTGATCATCTGTCCATTGCTGCTAAAAACAGCCAACGGTGTGCCAGTGTTGTCGGATGCGATGTAGTATTCCTCTCCACTGCTTACTTCCATGGCAAATACATGGCCCTGAACAAAAGAGATGACATTTGAAGCGAAAATGTTTTCAAATCGCTTTAACCGTGTCGCTCCAATGTTCAGCATTAGCCTTTCCCAACACTAAGGCCTCGCCTTCTGATTATTTATCAAGATTAGTCATTCTAGCATGTGACAAGAACAGCTTTCAGGGCTCAAAACAGAAGCATCATTTGAACAGTGAAAAAAGGTTGCTGGGGACATAACTCAGGGCCATAGCACTTTTGTATCATGTCTAATACAAATGATAATAAAACTTTAAGATGTGGCCAAATTTTCATCCATTGATGCATTAAAATTTGGACTCCCTGGTGGTCAATGTGCATGTGTTTAGATATCCCATGCTCCATGAATCATTCAAAATATATTCATTAACATATTGTCAATTGACTTCATCTTTTGGGTTCTTTAAATTGCTGAACCTTGAGTGGACAGATTGAAGCAAATGCAGCTGTTGTGCATGTGAGCATGCATGACTAAAGATGACTTGCAACACCGTTAGAGTTCATGTGCACTTTGATAAACATGCATTTGTGTGTCCATACATTGTGATATACTGCAGCATTGGTAAAAGTTAAATAACCGTTGCTATGTTTCTGAGAGATAATGTTCGTACACAAGCAAAGTTACCTGAAGATCATAGTAGAGCGAGGAGATTTCTGAGCTTGAGTGGTTAAAAATGTGTGTCACCCTAGCAGGGTGGTTGAGGTCAGCGTAGAAAAATTGAAGGTGCTGTCCAAGGCTGTTCCTTGTCGAGACTCTGCGGCCCAATCCATCGTAGTGATAAACAACGCTCCAGCCACCCGGGCCCCGATTGTAAGCCCTCAGCAGCTGACCCTTTGAATTGTAGTCAAACATGTCAGAACCACGCTGGCTGAGGTAGCCATCCTCATCCAAGCGGTACTGGACATCTCCCAGCCGCGTGATGCGATCACGGAGGTCATAGCGCAGCGGCATGATGCGAGCGCTGTTCCCAGGGTTCAGCAGATGAAGGTTGCCGTTCAAGTCATAGCTGTAACGCCATGTTGACCAGTCATTCACCTGAATAACAAAAACAGAAAGGCCAGAGTCTAACGTCAGTGGCAGTTGCACATAAAACAGGATATCGCCAGTCCAGTGTCTGATAACACAAGATCATAAGTCTGCACAATATGAACTCTTGGATGATTCACCTTGACCCCAGTGAGCTGTCCGTCTCCATCATAATCATAGCGATACTGAGTGGTGTTGGCGTAGGGCCCGATTTTCAGCTCTCTCTTCACCACTCGTCCCATGCTATCGTACTGCACTGTCATCCAGTACATAAGGGAACGGAAGATCTCATATTGGACCTCCTTGATGCGTCCGTGGGTGTCAAAATGCTTACTCAGCGTCATAACAGCTGTGGTGATAATCTGATTGATGTCGTAGTAAATGACCCCAAACTTTCCAAAGTGCTCCACCTAGGAGAGAAAGAAAGAAAGAATTTACTTGTCATCCAAGGAGCAAACGGGTACGACCGAATAATTTCCATATTTTAGCCCAAAGATGGTGCACCTTGCCAGAGATTTCATCATATCTGTAGAGGTCCACAGGTAGCGGCGTTTCACTGATGACTGGTTTCATGCTTGCAATTCGGAAGCTGTTGTCGTGGTAGGTGTAGTCAAACCTCGCGTTGACCATCCCCTCCTCACTGAAGCGATAAATTTGCTTGTCGATGAGTGGGCCCATCTTCCGATAGCGGATGGTACAAGAGAAGCCGCCGCTTTGCAGATTGACCATCTTCAGCACGCCGGCCGTCTCATCATAGCCAAAGGTCACAGCGGTGCTGTCGTACACAATCTCGGACAACTTGGCCAGCTTGCCGTACTTATAGAGGACACGGCGGCCGGTGCCCAGGTAATGTGTGGCTTGAGGCCTGCCGTCTTCACTGAAGTCATGGATGATGGAGGCGTTGCTCTCTGGCGGGTTGTAAGTGTTGCGGATGTATCCGATGGACACGTGTGTGAACATGGTGTGGCGGGCGACGCTTGGCATGGTGACAGCCGTGACCCGATTTGAGGTATCAAACTCATAGATGTACTGCTTTTGGCTCTGCAGCAACAGCACCATGGACTGGACAAAAGGAATTCAAGAAGCAGTTTGAGTGAAGTTCAGGGTTGCTACTTTTTGCCGCATAATGTAATAAATGTAATAACTGCACTTACTTTATCGAGGTAACTGTAACTCCAAACCTTCCCGTCCACAAAAGAGCGGGACAGGATGCGGCCATGGGGATCAAACTCAGTTCTCTCGCTCATGCTCCCCCTTTGCAAGCCAACAAGCTGACCGGTGGGTGAATAGGACACATTGACCACTGCCAGGCTGCTGCTAGGCAACCACATAGCTGGCCGGCCCTGAGCGTCGTACATGATGCGTAGTGTAAACTTGCGATGATCATCGTAAATCTTCTCCGTGCGTGTGTTACGGTCAAAGTCAATGGAGAGGAGGTTGCGACCGTGTGCCTGGAGAAAAGTACACATTTACAAAGAGTGCTTAGATCCATGACTTGAAAACATATATTTGTACTGTTTAATGCGTGGTTTAAACTCACTCTTAGCTTCCTGCCAAACACTGTAATTTTCCCTTTGGTCTGCTCCTTACGCAGACGCCATTCAATGGAGTTGAGGCCATTGTCTGTGGGAAGTGTGATATTCCTACGACCAATGGTTGGGCTGACATAGCCTGCCAGGATGTGGGGCTCCGTATGAAAACTTATGCCCATTCCATTGGCGTACATCACTCTCAGGGTCCCATTGTTGCACATCTGGTAGTTGTTTCTTACTTGGTCTTTAAAGGGGGGGAAAGGTCCATGTCATGAATGATTGCAAGACAATAATACAGTGAGTCCAATGAAGATGGCACGGCAAGTGATATATAGAACTGAACATCTCTTTCAGGTAAACAAAATTGTGCAAGCATTCAACTTAATTTTTTTTCACAATGCCATAATTTGCAATAGCAGACACAACCGTGATAGAACTGACATTGTAAGTATTCTATTATTTGTGGTTATGGCCCTGTGCCTGTCTTTTTTTTAAAATTCATCTATCTTTAAGAGTTAATTTTCTGCATTAGCATTATTCTTTGTTTTAACCTCTGTCAGGAATATTCAACAGCAATCAATTCCACCACTGGCTGAATTCTTAATGATCAGTTAACGTACAGCCATGATGTGATATGTGATATGGTTTTAAATGTGTTCAAAGACTTCATACACAACCACATACTACATGTTCATTTGTGTTATGAAATTGGACCTGCTACATAAATCATTTATCACTAACCTAACTGGATCCTATTCTAACAATCGTATTTGGAATAAAATCTGACATCTCTCTGCAGCCCTCTATAGTCCTTATCACCACTATGTAATGAATCACTGGCAAACACAAGAATGGAATCAGATAAGACCACGTCTAATGTTGAGCTTAAATTCTCTCTCCCAGGACTGAGAACACACATCTTAATCACAGTGAAGTGACTGAAAGGGAGATAAAATTGTTTTGGGCTCAGTACTATCTGGTGGATAGGAAAGGGGACGCGTGTTCTTTTTCATTTATAAAAGGTGAGAGGGATCAGCTGGTGCCTCCCTTTGAAACTCCACCATAAATGACAGTAATCCATAAGACCAATTTGTAATAAAGCTCCAGGCGCATTTTAACAATGCCTCAAACTGACAAGTGAATGTTTTTTTCCCACTGACTTGGCAGCAACAGCCCTTAGATAAATCTTTTCTGCACCGTCTGCCTGAACAAGCTCGTAATAAAACAGAAGCAATGGAGACGGAGGAGGGCTGAAAGGGAGAGAAATGAGACCTTGAGGGCTGAGGAGAATTTGCTGCGCAGGAGTTAATGAAGAGAACGAGAAAGAGCAGAAGAACGGGAGATGGTTAAGTGAGTATGTCACCAGAGAGCTGCACTGAAAACCCACGCAGGGTGGTGGAAACCATAAATTACTTACAGCTCTCTGAACATCTCTCTCACCACAACACAGGTGGAGGAACACCAAATACATCTCAATCGTATTCTGCTCAAGGCCTTGGAGCCTTATAGCACGTTGTTCGTTGTCATGATACTCACATTGCTCAGAGGGTCAAGTGACAATTCCTTTCCTTGTTCTTCAGCTTTGACCATACCAAATACAGTAAACCAAGGGAAAATGGGATCGAGCCGAGAACTTTATTTTTATCTTTATGCTATGTTTGAAAGATGAATGGGATTCACTATTAATGAACGTGACACTGTGATCATATTCAAATACATAGGATAATAAAAAAAAAAAAGGTAATTCAATATGTTCTCTCCAATTCAGAGCCACGAACCCACATTTACTGTTGACTTGCTTTATTTGCATTACCTTGAACCACAGTGTACGAGGCTTCCACAGAGGAAAGGTTGGTGATGACAGTGACGTCGTCATCTCTGCTGGAGCTCTCAATATCAATGGTGATAGAGCGTTCAATTTCACGATGGAGACTCGTAACCATGCCTGTGGGGTACGTCACATTGGTCAGGCGACCCTCGCTGTCGTACCTGAAAGAGGAGACATTTCACGGGATCAATACATGTGTTGAAACAGACTTGGCCTCAAACATTCAGTATATAAAAGTGGTTAGATGCAGAACCTCAGTGAGCAATAGCTTTGACAGGCCTTTTAAGCTTGACTGTAATTTAAAACCAGCCACTAGGGCGCAGTATAATACTGCATAAGCAGTGTTGGAAGTGCATGTGGTTCTCTTGGATTACAAGAGAGAGGTGATACAAAAATACACATAAGTCAACTCACTGGTAAAAGGTGGTCCATCCAGTCTCATCAGCTTTGGTGGCGAGCAGCCCTGTGCTGCCGCTGTAGCCCATGAGAGCCACCTCTTGGCCCATGGCTGACACACTGCGTAGTCCTCCGCTAGGGTCCAGTCCGAGAGTCACAACTTGATTCTCAGGCAGGAGCACCAGCCGGAGCAGGCCGGCTCCTCCTCCCTGGCCTAGGCCTTCCCTCCTTACTTTGACTGTATTGTTGCAATTGTCAACCAGACTTGCCAGTTCTCCGTCAGCACCGTAGGTGAAGTTATAGAGCGGCTCTCCCGTCACAAGACTAATGGTTTGGATGTGCAGCCCCTCCCTATTAAATACATACAGCTCCTGTTCCCTGGGTGATGCCACCTCGTACCGCGCCCCGCCAGATCCCCCAAAAGCTGGGCTAGAGATAGCAGGTCCGGGCCGATTGGCTCGAACTGCTCTGATTCGTATGTTGTTGAGGTCTGCTATGAAGAGCGTCCCGTCAGGGGACACTGCCAGGGAAGTAGGAGAGTTTAAGCCAGCATCTGGGGCATAGCCATCGTCGCCGTAGAAGCAGTTGCAGTTGACGTCATTCTTGCAGTCACAGTCAGAGGCAGCTCCAGCCAGAAGGGAGATTTCTCCGTTAGTGCTAACCTAAAAGACATTGAAGGAAACATAGTGTCACCACAAAGGAAACAAAAAATGCCACCTTGAGGAATATAAAGATTACACAAGACAGACAGGACATACCTGTCGAACCCGGTTAATCTTTTTCTCATCCGTCTCAGCGATGTAGAGAATGCCAGTGTGAGACAGGGCAATGGCTGTGGCACTCTCAAGGGCAGTGTGGATTGCCAGTTTGCTGAGGCTGTAGTCAATCCCCGGCACCTGACAATGCATAGGCCGGCCTGCTATGATGCTCACCTGTCAGGACAACAATGAAAACATGTTTACAACCTGAAGTGCATTAACTCCAGAAATACATCAAATTAATTAGTCCTACAACATACTATTTTCATTATTTCCTTTGGGAAAAACGGAACAAATAGTAAGCCAAGCAGCGTTTCAAACAGCATCGTGTTTGACCTTATGTATAGGTTCGGCTGCAGTCGACTATTTCTTGGTTTCGGAGAGATTGTTGTACAAACCTGATGGTTCTCGGTAATGCGCAGAATGACGTTGTTCTCCAGGACATAGAGAGAGTTGTCCATAGGGTTCACTGCTAAGTCTGTGGGCCACTCCAGGCGTACCTAGCATGCAGATACACAAGTTTAACGTCAGATAATCTACAGAACAAAATACTATGCTAATGGTGACATTTTGAAAAGATGCCAAGTTGTGCCATTATTTTTTAAGTAAGTGCAGTCCTCACGCTCCTATCATCCAGTCATTTATCCTTGGACTCTTTAAAGGTCCCTAAATCAGAACGTCCCTTACCGGTTGGCTGGCTGGCTGCGGTCCACACAATTGTCATAGCTCAGCACTCACAAAGCAGTTAGATCATCATCCATCATACCATCACCTCTCGCATCTTCCCCACTTCTGAGTGATTCTCTTACCTGGCTCACGTCCATGCTGGTGTCACAGCTCAGTGGTCGCACGGCAGTCAAATCGTTGGCTCCCAGTAAAGTGGAGATGATACCGTTTTGGTCCACCTTCCGGATCATAGTGGCGTCCACAAAGTACATGAGCCCATTTTTATCTACGGCAATACCTGCAAACGCCAGGGGAGGGCTGTGAATGAGGACTCATAACTCATAATTCATGACAGCGTGAGACATCTTAAGTCAATTAAAGCTTAGTCTTTCTACCTGCAGAAAACGGATAGCAGCTCGGACTGCTGATTTGCACAATTTCTCATTGGATAAGGACCAAAGTGATTCAGTGATGGAGTGGCTGCTGAACCTTTTGATAAGTGTTAGTTTTGGGATGAGTCATCAACTGAGGAAGTGAGCTAATGCTTCTCCCAAAGGAAAATTTTAAATTGCAAGTAGCTTTTTTTTAAGGCACCGACTGTTTTTCCACCACCCGCTTTTCACCCCGATTCCCGGCCTTGACTTTTTTCTCCATTTGCTCCATTTTTTTCCCCTAAGTGGTGCTGTGTCAGCCTTACTAGTCCAACAGGTGAGCATGCTCCAAAATATCTTCTGTAAGAACAGATGGGGGCACAGCAAAGGGCACACAGCAAATGAGAAACACAGCCAGGGAAAGATAGAGCAAATATTGTAAGCAGAGAGAGTATGTACAGGTGACAGGTTAGACTGACGCAGTCTCTCTTTTTCGCTCTCCAATCAGCTGTAACACGCATAGGCACACCTGTGAACCCATTACGGTATATGCTATATGGCAGCATTAGTGTCACTGAAGGGAACTGTGACAATGTGACACCCTTGACAGTTTGGTGTCACTGTTTAAAGATCCACTAATCCACTGAAATGATTCCATTACAGTATTAAGTTTTTCATTAACCTGATTTATGTCCTGCTTTTGTCGTCACCCTGCTAGGTTAAGGACAAATTGTATGTCGAAGAAAAATACAAAAAAAAACAAGAGCATCGTGAGCACACACATCCCCCCAAGGCGTAAACATTAGTTCCCTGTTGAAATTAGTAGCTAAATGAATATGAAAAAGGATTTTACTTTTTTACTGCAATACAATTCATTATATTGTTTTGACTTCATCACACTTATGGGTATGATCATGTTGAATGGAGAACTTCATTCTATGAAAAATACCAATCCTTATGAAAACAAAAGTTACATCAAAATGAAATGGAAAAGGAACTTCTATAGCAGAGGTAATGGAAAATAGCAGTACAGCAATCTTCATGCATTGTGCACCGAAATGATCGACACAATGGCTTGCATGAATAAGCGCCTTTGCTAAAGTGAAAATAATGAAAACCATTACCCCCAGTTATCCTCATTCATCATCTGATTACATACAATTCTGAAGAATGAGATCAATCAGAATAAATGAATGTAATGGCGGCTCTGTAATCATGACTAAATATACCGTTTGCCAGCTCCACATGGGCTCATTGCACTTCTGCTGAGCCGCTCACCTTTTGGGCTCATAAGTGTAGCTTCAGTGGCTTTGCCGCCATCGCCGCAGCGTTCATCAAAGGGCAGACACTGCTCTCCCGTCCCAGCCACAACCTCAGCATTGTCAGACAGCAGGCGGCCGCCTGTTAATGAGCGAACTCGGTAAATTCTTCGGGAGTTGGTGTCTGAGATGAACAATGCCCCAGATAACGGATCAACTGCCAGGAAGTACTTATTGGTCGGGTTATTACTGTGGGGATGGAAAAAAACAGTCATCAGGTTAGGCTTTAATAGCTTTCATTTTGTATTATAAATCACAGCTTCAAGTATTTTCTCTAGTATTGCAGAGATGTTGGATAAAACCCCCCTACCTGTGTCTAAAATCTTTGTTCCTGCAAAGAAGAAACACAAAATAAAGCAATTATTATTCAAAAAGGTCTGATAATCCCTTAACATTTTGTTCTTGGCACGCAAACATTTACTTTATTGTACTGTTTTTACCTTAATTCTAGGATGCCAGTAGTGTTCATTGATGGAAAAACCCTGCGTACAAAGTTGAGGTCCCCCACGTAGAGACTGCCATCGATGCCCATTGCCAAGGCAACCGGTGCGAGCAGCTTGTTGCCATCCGCAAGGCCGTTACAACTGGGGCAGGAGATGCTTCGTCTGCGACCGTTGCCCATAACGCTGCTGATAACAGGAGGCTGCTCCGTCACAAAGATGTTTTCTCCGCTTCCCTTATGGACAATGCCTGCACATGCAGATAATAAAGGTCATAAGTGGCGGCTTCACACATCAGTGAGTGCTATTCAAATATTTTTAAGATTATAAATATAATAAACTGTTCAATTATTTTTTTTTTGTCTATATTGATTGTTCTACGCTATTTATGAGCAAATTGGAAGATTTCCACCACACACACCGCAGAATCTTGTCTACCTGCGCCTTGATCAAATCCACTAAAATCTCTGCGGCCACCACTGTAGAGCTGCGTTTTGCGAGTCTAAAATCTAGACTGCTTTTTGTGACCAATTTTCCATGTGATCATCTGTCAATATGCCCCACGAGGTGCGACACAGTCTCAAACTCAGAAAACTTGACTTTTCCCGGCACAATGAAGACGCATCCGTTTTTATGCCGAGTGCAGAGGTTTCATTACGCACCATTGCACCGATGATATGACTACCTATGTAGCTAACATTTAAAATGATACACATTGCATATTTAATTGAAATGACTTGGCACATGTCGTATAACATGAGTGGATACGAAACCAAGCAGAAAAAAATCGTAACTGTCGAGGAGAAACTATCACCTGCAATTCACATATTTCAAGCTGTTAAGGTGAGACTGACACATACTTGTCAGTGAGTGACTCTAAAGGTCTCATAAAAAGTCAACTGAATCTAAAGATAAAGTCTTCACCGAGTATGCTTGCAATACTTACTGCTTCGTGTGTTGAGTATATGGTGCTTGTCCAGCGACCAGCCACCGAGATTAGTGGAATCCAGTTCATAACCTTGCAACATGGCAGTCCTTTTCTCCCATAAAATGAGACTTGCACATGACTCGTACTCGTAGCCCACAGACACTGCGTATTTGAAAGTTAAGGAAACAGAAGAAATAGGTGAGACAAAGAAAAGTGCTGGATCAATAAAAAAAAAAAATACAGCAAAACCTCACCCCACCAAAGCTAGTTAGCACCTGTACCTAACTCTGCAATAACACCTTATTAACACTCTCAAATGCTGCTAAATCAATCGGAAATTGTGTTAATTGGATTGATTGCCTGGAGGACCTTTAATATTACAGGCCATATTGATTGTGTTAAAAATTAAATTCTGCTCGGATTCACAATCGAGGATAGGTATCTGACTCAGGAAAGGGTAAAATAGTAATCGGTTGGGTTGAGTTGAGATGCTGTATTTATTTAAGACAGACACCACTGCATATGAGGAAATACAATATTGGATGGAAAAATGTGGTCACACGCTAACTCCCATTTGCGTCTCGGAGACAGGGTTGTTTCCAAAACCTCTAATCCTTTCACAGCTAACAGCAGGGGTGCAGTAAAGGGGAGCAAAGTGACCCAGGACCCATGATTGACAGGGGCTCAAGAAAATAGACCTTTTAATTTGTGACTTTAAAGTGCTGGGGCCTAAAATGATACCAAGTGTGGCTCCCTTTTCCAACAATAACATACCTATGCTCATATCTGACAGGAAAATCTACTCAACCACAAAGATGCTGGATAGGACTTGACATTCCTGGAAAATTATGCATCAAGAAGTAAAAGGGTTTCCCCAAATGAAGCGCTTTAATGATGATAGTCAACGGTAGTGGTGTCTGTGCTTTCTTGGGCTGACAAGTGATTGTGACAGCAGAATGTAATATCAGCGAGGACTCCGCATGCTGCTAACTCACTCTGATGGCTAATATCCCTTCTCCAAAGTTCCGGCTCACTGGTTGAACCAAATGCAGTCTCAATGAAAAATAGACATAGGAGAAAAGCCCACTTAACTGTGGCTATACTGCATAGTGGATTGAGGCTGAGTTTCTGGTGTATAATCTCTCTTTCAGGCTCCCTAATTAGAACTCTCTCACCCTGTCATACCCCGTATGCCATTACTGGCAAAGTTTCTAATCTTCGGAGTATGTGCAAGGTTTGGAAGAAAAAAAGCCCTGGCCCCATTGCAGCTAAAATTCCTTTCGTCCCCTATACTCACCCACAGCCTCGGAAAGCCCGTAGACCCTCTGTCCGTATGCATCAGTCTTATCCCAGATGTAAGTGTAGGCCAAATTAGGCGAGGCATGGAACCACTTCTGAAAGAGGTGGCCCTCCACCGCCACCATAAGGTGAACTTTGAGGAGACCCATGGACACCACGGCAGGGGTCATGGTCACCTTGAGCAGGGAGTGGTAGCCCTGTGTCCTCGAACTTAGGTAGCACAGCTTTAGACTTGTGCCAGGCAGCTCGATCTGCTCATGCAGCACCTGGAAGACACAGAGAGGAGATGACAAGAGAAAGGGATTAGGGGAGGGATTAGCGAGAGGGGGGAATAATGAAGGTCACGGTTCCACTGACGGCTGAGGGACAGAAGCAGGGAAAATATAAGGAAATAGAGAAGGAGGAAACGAGGGAAAGAGGGAATCTTTTGAAGCGAAAGTAGAAAGAGAGCCATAAGGCAGGCATAAAGAGGAGCGGGAAAGGAGCGGGGGAACCCGAAGGAGGATTAGCCGGCTGCCAGGGGTCAGTGGTACTGCACCTGTGTCTCCGGTATGATGGGTTTCTCCCCTGGCTTGGAGCTGAAGAAGGAGGAGAGAGGGGAGGCAATCACAAGAGGATCAGGCCTGATGAAGCCACTCAGGTCACAGCCAGGGATTGTGTTCTCTTCTGTCTTAAGCACCACAGTGTCCATAGCATAAAACTGGCTCCAGGGCAGCCACACGGTGCGCTCCTGGCTCAGGAAGGGGGCACGTTCGAATCGCAGGGTCAGTGATGCACCACCATTAGCTATCAGGTCAAACCTGGAGAGGTTTGCAAGGAGAGGACGGCAATGAGGTACAGATGGGGAGCGCTGCAGAGGATGAAATGTTACATGGACTAAAACATGACAGTGCTTCTCCTTCTTATACAATAAGTACACTGCTGCTTTAGGAATAATTCAACAAACAAACCCTGGAATAAAAGTGAAATAAAGCCGTCTGAAGGCAAGACTCAAGAATGTCACTTATTTCTCTTTCAAATTTTCTCAGCTGTTCTTCTTGCTGTGAGTTCATTGTAAAGATGGAGATAGAAAGCGGATCTTATTGTAAGGATAAACCGCAGGAGGTTTGTTTCTGGAAAGGCTGGGAACAGGTGACTCCTAACAACTGCAAGAGAATAGGATTATTTTATGACACATTTATACCGAAGCCTATGAAACTGCCCCTGAAAGCCAATGTCACTTGTTATGATAACACACGTTTGATGTTCGGATGTTTCAACATCACGTTCATCAAACTGAAGAAAGCTGCAAAGAAAGCACTGCGGAGGGGGAGAACAATGCTTAATAGACCTAAGAAAAGAAAATCAGAATTTGTTTAATTTATAAGTGGAGGTCAGTCTGAAGAACAAATAAATTTGAATTAGATTCAGCCACAGCCTGATTCAAATCCAATTCAACTTGTAGGAACCCACGTGACCCTGAAACCACGTCGTTTCTGCAAAAGGAAAGGAAAAGAGCTGCCGAGGGTAAATTAACAAATTAAATACAAATGTCAACAGACGCAAATTCAAGTAGCATCTAGTTAAATGATTGTTGAAGGATGTTTGAATAAGCACAGCTCAGGATGAAATGTTTAATGGGAACAATTGTAGCAATGTTGAGTAGCTTCAGTTCCAATTTTAAACCTCTTTGAATTTTGTCAATGGTGTCAATAATAGGAAATTTACATTTGGCCTGAAATTGAGCCACCAGATAGTAATTAATGTATGGATTTTCACATGAAATTCTAATGCTGTCCTTCGCTCTACTTATTTCTTGCCATGTTGAATTAATAAGCATTTTCCCATGAGATTGCATTCTGTATATGCGTTTTGCAATCATAGTCTGTCAATCTGCCGAATTAGAATCTAATCTAATGTAATGCAACTTAATCTCATCCAATTGTATCAAATTTAATGAGGTAGTTTCGAGTGTTCAACAAGGATGTCTGGTGTACATACATTCCATCCTGTCGCGTCAGCGTGTATCCATAGTGGGGGTAGTTGACAAAAGACACGTTCACCCCCACCAGAGGCGTTCCATCTGTCGTCAACACCTGACCCCGGATAAGAGATGCCAAACTGGAAAAAGACAAAAGAGAGAGAGGGGTGGGTAATGGATGAGCCAAACCATTTATCATTTCATTTGATTAATTGCTCCAGCTTTCAATTATTTAATTTGCCCTTTTATCTATGTCACTGGTTTTCGACCACTTATTAATTAGCCACTATCAACAGTCCCTGCAATCTAGATTACTTCCCGTCAATCTCATAAACACACCATGATGACAATGATGATGAATATGCATAGATAGAACACACCTCTTTTTTTTTTTTTAAATCACTTTTACATCAAGGACTGTCGTGTAAATGTGTATTTTCTCTTTCTACATGTATATATTTATACATTTTAGTATACATATATATAAATACACATCTAACTTCTTAAAACTGCAGAAGCTACTACTGACCTACTCTGCTTTTGTCTCTTGGAAAATAAGAATTTATGAGCATACACCTAGAACTTCGACTCATCGTGAAACCACACTATATCATTGTAAATTCCCCCCAAAGGCTGGTGGTATTCTCAACATATACTCGTGGGAGTATGGAGGTACTGGTGTTGTTACTTCCAGTCAACTTTTCCCTGTAGCCCCAATTGAGAGCTACATCTGCACTCCCAGTGGACGTACTTCTCGACGGCGTATCCACCAAGGTAATTTGTTCCTTGCCATTATTTTTTTATGTAATATTCATGAAGAAAATCATATGGAGCTGGAAAGTGCAAGAGTTGGAAACCCCAGAATGACGTTTCTACGCTCTTGTCATTTGTTTACCCCGACAGCTCTTAGCAATACAATCAAACAATCAACACAGTCCCAACCAAAGTGGCACAGTTCGTTTATTTGAATCTTAAACGGTGCAGCTTTGATTGCATTAGAGGTAACTACGGTCAAATATGCTACAAAAATATATTGAAAGGCTATGTAAAAAAAAATTCTATCGCAATGATATGTCCTACCCCAATTAATCGCACAGCGAACATCACATGTTCAAACCCAGAAACAAATGCGCTGTGACATTTAAAATGCGAACCCAAGGGCACTTGGATGGCAATTTCAGTCGACAGTAGGGGGCGGTGCATGATAAAATGTCATCCCCCTTCGATTTATCATAACAGGTGGATTCATATGATTAATTTTTATTCCACAAAGCTGATCCCGATTTTTGTCCCGAGTTCCCCTGTAAAAGATTACCTGCATTGCATTTAAAAACTTAGTGCTGAATATGAAGAAAGTAAAACCCATGGTATAAATTATTTCTATCACCTTTCGGAAATTATTACCTTCCGAAGAATTGCTGTATTTGGTAGTTTGGTAAAGATGATGCTGTGAGTGAGACTAACATTTCTTTGTCAGAGTGATTGCTCATGCATTGAATGTTAACATCTAGAAACACCTACAAGTTGAACCACAGCCACTTTGTACCAAGAGGAAACATTTGAAGCGGCACTGGCATCTGAATAGAATCCCAAGGTAAGAGACCCAGATGGAGACATTGCACATCTTAACTGGCTCAGGAATTCCTTGAGGTCTCTCAGGAGAATGTGCCATTACTGAACTGTTTTATCTTATCTGGTCCGCTGCCACTGTGAGTCCAGATAATTGTGGATGGGTATGTGACACTGATATACTACAGCAACAGGTGCAGGTTT
This sequence comes from Syngnathus scovelli, assembly GCF_024217435.2. Classification (NCBI taxonomy): domain Eukaryota; kingdom Metazoa; phylum Chordata; class Actinopteri; order Syngnathiformes; family Syngnathidae; genus Syngnathus; species Syngnathus scovelli. The sequence continues at coordinate 18,202,833 of NC_090847.1, forward strand.
TGTTTGTAGATTTTGGTTTTAATGCTTAAACTTATTTTCTTTGAATGAAATATATCGCTAGGCAGTTAGTTCTGCATGAAAGGAAAAACTCCCCAGTCAGTGACATAATAACCACAAAGGACAACTGGAACAGCTACCAACATATGGAGATACATTTAGAGAAAGGAAGGTTCAATGGAAGTGAAATGCCAGATCAGTGGTTGACGGTTCTTTCTCACCTGGAGTTGAATGGGTTTTCTCCAGGAATGACATGGGTGCCATCTCGTGACACGAGCATCTTAACACGTTCGTAGAAGGAGTGGACACGGGTCTGGGCCAAAGGGATCTGTTGAATGACTTGCAGAGGGTCCCTGGAACCCCTGCACAGTGGACTGTTTTGACAGGGACTCTGGATACAGCAATCTGGGTCCATGCAGTCGGTTAGTCCATCTGACAGAGAGGCGTAAGCAACAATGAATCTGTTGCAATGAATCAAAACTAATTCTATACAAGCTTGTCAGTATTTTTAACAAATACATGTGATCATTCTTAATAATGGATTCATGTTCATCTTAATTTATGAAATAATTTTTTGGACTCTACGTAAAAAAATTTTATTTTATGGAAAATGGAAATCAATATCCCTGCATGATTTTTTAGCTGCTTGCCCTTGATCACCTCCTTCGTTGTCCTTGTTGTCGGCGCAAGAGGTCTCCATGGCAACACTGCACCCAGGGCCCCTCCAACCGGTTTGACATTCACAATGCCAACTCTGCTGTCCCATGGTGCATTGCCCATTCCCATTACATAGGTTAGGACAGCCATCTGGGTAGGATAAGGAGCAAGATAAGAGAGGTCCAGGCAGGTGGGATGATAACAGAGAGGCAGGATGAGGTTTTACATGAAGTCTTATGCAATCGGACATGTGCTCACGTGGTTTGATTGACGGATGAGTTTCATCAATAAGTACATGGCAGAATGGTGTAAGTATCTATCGCTCAATAACCCAATTCATCACCTCAATTTGAATATAAACAGTATTTTACTATTTGTAACTGTTGTGTATCCTTCTATCAGTCTGTCCGTTCCTCTCTCACTTCAGAATCAGTGCATGTAATGGGATTTTGATGGCCTGGGAGTAACGCTTTCAGATGGGACAATACAAGTGTATTCAATTAAATGTGAGTATTCGCATGCATGTGTACGCATAAATGGGCGCATCCTGCATAACATGAATTTTGACTGCTCTAACCTAAGACCCTAGCCAAGAGTGCTTTGCCACGAGCATTGCAAAGCTATCATCAATTTAACAAGATTGAGTGAAAATCAGACATTCAAAGCAATAAGGACTTTGCATAATTCAATACGGGTTGTCAAAGGATGAATAATGGAAACAAAGTGACGACAACAACAAGGGGCAACATGTCAAAAAGCGCCACTATATACCTCGTGTCCTAAGTGTAAACTGTATAACAACACCACCATGAAAATAAATTGTGCAGTATTACAATGGAACTCCAGAGATGAGTATGACCATTTCTACACAGTTATCATAGACTCAAATGATCGTTACCAGTATTGTCATGCTATTTAACAATGTAAAAGGATAATGGGAGCATTGCAACATATTTTATTTTGAAAACCAAAATTATAAAATCAGCAGCCTCTGTAGATTGATTGAACAATAGACTTTGCAAAGAGCAACAACCTGTAGTATTTCAAACTCAAAGGGCTCTCTATTTGCAGACAGACAGGTGCGGTCAAGCGTATAAACTAGCACATCTTGATTTTTTGTGACAGCGCAAGTCTTGTTTAGCGTTCTGGCGGACGGAGGTATTTCATTCACAAATATGTGTCTTTCGAACCCTCAAAATCAGGGGTTGGGGGAGGGTTGGGGGTGAGGGTTGCTCTGAAATGGGCATGAACGATCCAGGTGGAAGTCTGTGCCCAAGTTCCTTGGCCAACTAACCATACATCATTTGCCAGTGGAGGTCTGCTTGCAGTTCCTCATGAACATACTTTGCATATTTGGGTCTCCAGCAAATCAGGTTCTGCTTTCCGACATGTCAAGGAATGATGATAAATGGAATGAGCAGAGCTTCTTCCACTGGTTGTGCTCACGACCACAACAGTGCAAAACACCCGTTTCTCACTGAGCCAAGCTGCATGCGTCTGTGAAAATACCAAACGTGGCCTAGTCCGCCCATGCACAGATTTACGCCAAATTCGCACTGGGCACAAATACAGAGCCCAAGCACTTTATCCAGGCGTTAGTCCTTCCTGCTTGAGGCTCCAGACCAAGCTGTTTGGTGTTGGAGGGATACCAGAGACTTGCAATTTTAGCACATCCAATCCTTGGTCCTTGTTAATGATATTTATAAATACATATTAAGTTTTCTTTAAAAATGAGAAAGAAAAAAAAAAGTCGATTTCACTTGCATGTGTAACAGTATTGTGCCTTTCAGTGAGCCTCCAAAACAGCCATCCAATTTACGAAAAATGCCAGTTGCATCTTTCCAGCTCTGACTCAAAAATGTATGTCACATTTTCACTTTCAGGAAGAGTGAAATACATCATGACACTCAATGACAATGTTTTCTCCAGCAGCAAAAATAGTGATTTCCGCAATCCATAAGGAACAAGTCTTCCCCAAGAGAGGATGGCAGGGTTGACCGATAAAAGATGCACACTTTCGCACACAGTTCCAAACACGCACGCACGCACGCACGCACGCACGCACGCACGCACGCACGCACGCACGCACGCACGCACGCACGCACGCACGCACGCACGCACACACACACAGTCACACGAGATACGAGCTTGAATAGTGTGACGGCACAGAGTGAGAAGGGCAGACTAACTGAATGAGAGATTATGAAAATGAAATGCTTTTCATGGAGTCCTTCTCTGTAGATTAATGAACACATTTTCAGTCAAGTCGCAGTACAGGGTTTTGCCCTCTAACAAATCGCTACGTCAATAAAGCCATGCATTATGAATATAAATAGTGCAATCTAACCCGTGGCAGCAGCTAAATTAACAAGCGTTTTTCCTCGATTGGCATTCTATCATATGTCCAAACCACCAGCAGATGAGAAAAAAAGTCAACAAAGGACTTTGAGAAAGACAATGAGCCATCTTGTTTGAACAAGAAATAATTTTGTGAATGGACAGGGCGGGGAATGGTTAACGACCTTTGTTTTTTTAAATCTATAATTATTATTACTAGTTTCTGCATCAGCGGACCAGTCATGATTATGAACTATCAGGCTGAACTACTTTGTGGTTCAGCATTGAACTGAAAGAACAAAGGCAGTTAGCAGTGATTGCCTATTAAATGCAGTTGCCATTTAAAGTAGTGATACTTATGAAACAACTAGACAGGACAATCTATAGCGGGCATTGATCGGCTTGCCTGAGCAGGCCAACATGGGGATGCTCTCTCTTTAATGCCAGGCCTCAGTCAATACCCACTCATAGTAACTAGAATAAAGTGGGATTTTCAGAAACTATTAACGCCTCCCTCCCCACTAATGGAGCAGTTCTCCGAAATCCCCTCATAAGAAGAGCAAAATGCCTCTCCTTATAGGCCGGCACACCCGCGCTCGTGTGGATGGCTGTGTGTCAGGGTGTATGAACAAATATCATTTTTTAGAAGGAGTGAGGGAGACGATGAAACACCGATAGATAGAAAGAATGAGAACAAAGTGCACAAAAGAAAGTTAAACTTCACAGTGATCCAAAAAAAAAAAAAATCAGCATTGACGTTTTTCGGCCGCCCCTATTCTAAAGGTCATACATACACTAAAGGTCATACATATAATTTCGGAACTGCTGCATAAAGGTAGATCCGATAACACTGCACTTTAACAGTGACATTCTAAGCAAGCTGTAACATATATTCCTTTAGCCCATGTAGTTGAACTGTCTCCATTTTGCTTCATTTGTTTCACTAATTACTTCTGCTCTATCTTTAACCCTGGCCTTTAACTTTTTTTTTCTTTTCCTGCACTGGATTTTCATATAAGCTTTTGCATTAAGTGCGGAAGATGAGAGGACGCTCTGATCGGTGCTCTGGGGACTCGTACTGCCACACAGTCTGCACTGAACCTGGCATCGGTACAGATGACAAGTTCTACCTGTAAGGCAGGGGTTGATAACAACCTTAAATACTCAAAGAGTCATTTCATCTCAGACAGGAAAAAAAAAATGCTGAAGCCAAAAAAAACATATTGATGTTAAACGTGATCATAACAAAGCATCTTTTTAAAAAACTGGGTGCAAAAAGAACAACAAAAAACTGTGTCGCATTAAGAAATCAGTGAGCTGCTACCAAGGACATGCAATTTTTTCTGTTTGTAACAAAAACATTCTAAAAGAAGTTGCTTGGTTGAGGCTTGCTTTATAATTAAATAGTCATTGTCTCTTTGAGTCAAGTGTGTTGAAGCTGAAAGTGGGGGAGAGGTGCTGATGGAGAATGAATGCGCCTTTCCCGATTTGCGAGTCCAGTTTACTGCTGTGGACCATAAATTGTGCAACCAATTTCAATTAAAAAGTAATATAAATAGATTTATATTTGCAAAATAATAGCAAATTAAAATGTTTAGTGTGATTTTTACTCCTGTTGTCAACGCGGTAAGATGTCACCTTCATCTTCACGATTGTAAACCGTCATCTGTTACTTGAGGTTACACGACCGATGTTTGTGTTTAAAATAGTTCATGTAGGGCGTGTCATGCGTTTTCTACTTTCTTTGGAAATGCTTTTATTAATCCATGGTTCAAACTAGTAAAAAAAAAAAAATCAACAAATCTTGCTGCCAGTTGTAGCACATAGGCGGCTGCGACGCATATTTCAAGCTGCATGAAAGTTAATAAATCAGTAACATTTTGTTTTTAATATTAGAAGAGCAGCATAATTGTCAAATTGAGACTAGCATTTGAGAAACAAACAGGCTAGGAATCATTAGAGAGCCACATGCAATAAATAACACAATATTAGTGATCCTACAAGATTTGTTAAAGCTGTAAATTGAACCAGGTGAATTTATTGAAGAGGTCTGGAAATCAAGCAGAAATTGGATATGTGCATACTGAGAAAATCCATTTCTGAACTGCTCTGACCATGCAAGGTGCCTCAAATATCCAAATACAAAGGCACACAAATAATCAAAAGCTCTGTAATTTTTGCATCAGCTGCCTATGCATTTTTCCAATGACTTCAAATGTTCTTTCCGCCTTTCATCGTTTTCTCCTTTTGTGAAGCAGCACAGCTTCACGTAATACATGACTCGAATACCAAAGCTATTTATTAGTAGATTCTTGTGTATTTGTGTTACACGGGAACACTCTCACATGCATGCACATCCACACTTTGACAGCACAGCGCCTCAACACTGCTGAGACCACACTCGGCTCTACGGCAGCCCACATCAGGGCTCAATGACACCAGACTCCTGCAGTAGTGCACTGCGACAACAGGGAGTGCACTACGTGTAGGCAGTTATCATTGAGGCTGGCACCCTAATCTACGTACGTACAGATAGCGCCACAGAGTCTAAGGAGCCAAGCCAGGCCAAGAACCCACAAATGGAGCAGCTAGCTTCTACCACCACAGGCTAATGAGCAAAACACCAGAGTCAAGATACGGTACCTGCTTTGTCAACCATGCTCCCATGGTCTGCAGTGGGAGAAAACGTGCAAAAGGTAAGAGATGGGGAGAATTGAAAAGGAAATGAATAAATTGATGCAAGAAACACCATGCAGAGCTGAAATGAACAACGGGCAAGCTGACATAAGCTTTGAGTGTCTGCTGCTGGTGAAGTTTGCACTGCGCCAAGCTGAGGCCTGACAATTCTTTCATCTCAGGCTGATGCCGCAGTCAAAGCTGCCCTACTTTCTGATGGGGAAAATGAGGAGATCATAAACTGCTATTCCCCTGTGCTTTCCTATGTGTCGGAGTGAGATGTGTGTGAGTGCATGTAAGTGTTGGGCTTATGTGTGTGTATTAGGTAGCAATCACAGCGCTGGCGGTGACAGCAAAATGAGACATTGCCACTAAAAGCACTGTGGGTGAATCCAAAGAATCTGGCACTCATCCATCTGGAGTGACAGTGATGTCAATATGCGACATTAATTGATTGACATTGGGTGAAACACAAATACGCCAACCATTCACTTTTTTTGACATCACTGGGGTGAAAAGTTTCACCTTTTACCAAATAAACCTGCTGTTTGGTAGGCCTCCTTAGGTTTAGAAAAATGCTAGATCTTGCTTAGGATCTTGTGAACCACTCTCTTTTAGTTCTGGTTGATTCTCGATCTCCCTCAAACTCTTATAGCCTCATTTGTTGACAAAGTTGGAAGGGGTTGACAGTTTAATTTGACTGGGTGCTGCTGCATACACCCACGCACCCACGCACCCACGCACCCACGCACCCACGCACCCACGCACCCACGCACCCACGCACACACGCACACACGCACACACGCACACACGCACACACGCACACACACACACACACACACACACACACACACACACACACACACACACACACACACACACACACACACACACACGCACACACACACACACACACACACACACACAGTAAATTGCTCTCACCAATAGTGCAGTGCTCTCCATTCCAGCCCTGGTGACACTGACATTTGCCATCCTTGCAGGTTCCGTGTTTGATGCAAAGCGGGTTGCACACACGCTGGTCACAGCCTGCTCCTGTCCAGCCATCCTCGCAGCGACAAGCTCCACCCATACACACGCCATGTGTTCCGCAGTCTACGGAACACACCTCTGCAGGACCAAAGTGAGATCAAATACATATGCACACAGAAAATTGAAAACTACTTAACAGTGATGACTGCAACATGAAGTGGACATCTCCACTGATCCAGTACAGGAGCTGTATAAGAGATTCTGCTTTAATTATAATATTCATGTTCAGTTCTGAAGACACTGAGAGCTGTATTCATCAAGCTCTGTCGCTACTTGTACTTAGCAATGGTGAAAGACTACACTTCTAAGCAGCTTTGTCATGAAGATGAGACTAAAGATTATTATGATTTTAAAAAGAATGGGTTCAAAACGTGCTGACAAGCGGCATCCTAATGTGGAGCATCGGTGCATTTGAAATTTCAGATCATGCCACATTCTCCCACTAACATGAAATGCAATCTCAAGCTTTCTATGGTGGAGGTTTTAATGCTAATATTGCTACATATAATTAATGTACCTTTGATGGTGCCTGATTTTATCTGAAGGTTAATAACAGATGTAATATGGTTGGAGGTGGTGGACATCTTGATTTAAACCATGAATATAGGACATTACTTGATTATTTTTTATTTAATATTAATTGCAGTGTTGTTGCACTGCATGTGACAACTTCAATGATGCAGACAAATTGAAACGTGCATATTCCCTGCACCTCTATTATAGTGGATATTTGTAGACAAACGTATGTGACAATTATTATTATTATGTGTCTGAAACCCCTGTATGCTAGGGATGTAATCTGCACAGTTGTTTTGAATGCTGTACTTGCTGAGGGATACGGCTGAATGGAACATTGTTGTTTATATTAAAGTCAAGCATTGCTGCACTTTTAATGAATGTTGAGGTCTTGTCGCTGAGAATCGCTGCTGGCTTTATTTTATTAAGGCACGGAATGTAAAAACGCTCCTGATATGTATGCAAGCATGGTTTGTTTTCCACTTCACAATGTGAATTTATGATAAGGTAGGTGTCACTACATAGTACTGTAATTTTCATCATAGTAATTATGGTAGAAAACTTGTCTTTCCTCGTGTATTATAATGACTACATTGGTAATCTTAAAAGGGTGCTAAATTTTCACCAAGTCCTTTGAGAGCTGAACAGTAAAAATAGAGGCAGATTTATTTTGACTTTTGAAAATGTTGTTTTATTAAACACCTTTGCTCTCACAGAAGCAAAGGGAAGGGTGATTTGTTTTTTAGGGAAGGGTAATTTTTTTTTTTTTTACACATCACTTTCTTAGGCGGGTGTACTCTACCTTGAATATCTATAGCATTTGCAATATTATTTTGGTTGTCATCACCGAAAATTTTAGCGCTATCATGAAATAATTATACATATTAAAATACAGAAATAAGTGTTATTTAAAAGGTCATGTTTATGGATTCGTCACAAGAAACGTTACTAAGAAAAGATCTACGGCAGACATTCTTTTTTTTTCCCATTGCAATCATTTGATTGCGTACCAGTTTCCCCCTCAATTGTACAAATTTTCTTAAAGTTAGCAGATAGTTCATACTGTAAATTGTGATGAATTAAAGAGTACCATCAAAGGGGAAGCCAACCGAAACATTTTATTTAGAAGAATATGTTGTATGTGCCCCAACAAACATCATTTTGGAGTTAATTTCCCCTTTAAAGCCACAACAAAAAAATAATTACAAAATTGCCATATTTGTACTTACCCATGGAACAGTCAGGTCCCATCCAGTTAGGGTCACAGCTGCACAGCCCAGTGTCGGGAATGAAGGCACCATGACCGTGGCACTGGTCCGGACACTGAGCCCGAGGCAGCTCACAGTGGAGACCTCCCCAGCCTGGCTTACAGTGGCATTCACCATTCACACAGATGCCATTGTTGGAACATGTCGGGTCTAGGCAATCCACTGCATAAAGGATGAGAAATCCAATCAAAAAAAGACCAACACTAATGAGAAAATCACAATTTGCGCTTGAAGACAAAGAAATGTTATGAGTAGGTGTTTAAAAACAGAAATGACAGGAGGCATATTTTCATCCTTTGTGTACACCAAAAGATAACGGAATAAAAGACAACATTAGCAGACATTACTGAGGCAAGTAAAGCACACAATAATGAATAGCAGCATCTTTTAATTATGTGCCGCTATAAAAGAGCAACAAGCCAAACTAACATCATTCTGTGTGTATGTGTGTCATATGTGCATGTGATGTATACTCATGAGAATCTGACAAACAGCCTGCTTTGGAAAAAAAAAGATGCACAGCAAATGAAACAGCAATTTGACAAATTACCTCTCAAGCAAAAGACCCACCCCCATCCTAGCTCACCCTACCTCTGGTTTGTCCTCTTTGCTATTTCTCTGCTCACTCAGCCTCACCTTGTCCTCTTTGCACTCCTCAGCCTCTATTGACCACCCCCCAACCTTTTGCACACATGCTCACACATCGCAACCTCCATTTGTGTTTGCCTGGCAGAAAAGGCGGCTCACAGCTATTGATTTTCATGTCAGCGGCAGTCCAGGTAAATTGTCTGAGGGACTCTGCTGGGATGAATATCAGATATGAAACCAGAGGAGAAGAAATTGATTTGAGGTGGGGACCAGGAGCCAATGCTGACCTCGTTCTGCGGCCTATTGTCTTGACCTCTTTGGCCAGACAATCTCCTGAACACTCATCCTACTGCACTCCTAATCCTCCTCCTCCTCATCTTTCCCACTGGGACACACACTGTTTCTCATTTCTCACATCTCCCATTCTCACCGGTATGTATATATAACCTCATATTGCTTCTTTGACTACACCCTCTTAAACTTGTATGCCCATGTGTTGCTCATCCATCATTTTGACGACCGAGAGAGTGGCAGGCAGGTACTTCTTAACAGAGATCAATAGATGCGATTTAATCCCTTAATAAAAATCTGTGATGTTTTTGGCTGCAGTATCATCCGTCAATTTTGTGTATATATGGAGGGAAGGGACACTCGCTCAGCGGGAGATTGAGCAATGACGAGCTGTCACACTGGAGTTAGTCTGAGTGTAGCAATGGATGTACGATGTGCTTGTATGGCTGCAAACAACCATGTTTCTTAAAAAATAATCACCATATGTGGAGACATTATGTCTGGGAAAAGATATGACATTCAGCAATGTATCTTCATCAAGCCTATGCTCACAAGACTTAAGTAGGGTATTACATGGACAGCATTGGTACGCTATATCCGTTCAATTAAATTTTCAATCAAGTTAAATATTTGATCCTAGTATGTAAAGTGCTATCATGAAAACAAAACCATCGAGTAGTAGCCGGTGCTTTACGTAATGCAGACTGCTCTCAATGTCTCACCTTTTTGGGCAGCAATGATGAATTAAAAACTGAATGCACCTTTTGATTTTAAAGTTTGAGCCAGCTCACTGGGCCTCTCTGAGAAGTCCGGGATTGAATATTAAGGTAAATTACCGCACAAACCACTTTGATGATGTCATAACTAAACAGTGAAACCGTGTTGTCGCTTTTGATCATTTGCGATTTTCCTTTTTGCTGACTTTTTTTGTCTCCCATTTGCTGTTATTCATCAAAATGCTTGTTCGCTGCACAAAGCTGGATCTAATGTAAAAATATTGCTTTGGCGCAATCTTGAAGCATCTTGGGACCAAGGAACAACGTAAAAGTGAAGGGAGGAGCTTTATTTAGTGCGGCCAAGGCAACATATAAGAGAAAAAATGTTTGTCATCATGTTGGGCAATTACAGATCGTTTAAAATGGCTTACTTTAACCATATTACGGCCATATCACTTATGTGTCACGTGTCATTACTTCAACCTTCCTGAGTATCCCACTCATTTAAATGGACCACCTCTCACCTTCAGCACAGCTTTGTCCTTTATAGCCGATGGAGCACACACAGTTGCCATTGGTGCAGCTGCCGTGGCCACTGCAAAGAGGGTCAAGGCATTGTGTGACAGGGACATCACATTCAGGTCCTTTCCAGCCACTGTAACATGCACAGGAGCCCTTGTCGTACTGTCCATTTCCACTACAAAGCACTGGACATGCCGCTGGCAGAACACAAGAAAGGAGAGAGGGGAACAATTAAGTTAATTTTAATGAGATTTGTATAAAAGTCACTCTGCTCACGCTCACACACACCATTCTTACCACACCTTCCCTTTACTGGCTAAATAGAGTGGTTAGGGGGCTAGAGAGTGGCACTGACACAAAGAGTAATTACAGGCAAGAGGTAACTAAACTATTCATCAAAGCTGTCGATCTCAGGTGAGAACAGAGCAAGGGAGACATTAGCTTGAGGAGCTGCCATTCATCATCAGTCATCTTGTCACCGCCCAAAACGCCATCTTTAGGGCACTTAATCGTCCCAATCCTACTCTCTTCATGATGTTTCTCTAATTAGACAAGTTGTGTGATGCAAGCAGCCAATACCTTTGGAGCAGTCCATGCCGTGGAATCCTGGGAAGCAATGGCATACACCAGAATTGCACTCTCCGTTACCATGGCAATTGCGCGGGCACTCTTGCACAGAATCTGTGAGGAAGACAAAGTGTGACAGACAGGGAGAGAAAAAAGACCGTAAGAAAGCATCAAGGCGTTCAATAAACCATACACCTATAAACATACAGCATCAAAAGGAAACGTATTTATTCCTTTCCAGTGCCTTTTTGCAGTGGTGTTGCACTTTTGATGTCTCCAAATCCACCAAGAAAAGAATTTAGTGGAGTTCGCTAATAAAGTCCAATTATGTTTTTCTCAGATCTCATTCTTTGTACAACAGTGCCTTCCCTTCTCTTCTCTCAGTGACCTCATCTACTTCCTCTGAATCTGCAGCCCTTGTCTGCCTCTTATCCTAATGCAACCTCTCTTCCACTCCTCACATCCTTCCCATCACTTCACCCAATTGAAGCTTCACTCCCACCATTATGGCTTTCCACCAGCTCCCCCCCTCTTTACTCACTCTGCCATGCCCTTGCCACCTTGGCCTCTGTTCCTCGACAGTTCTACTCGTGTAAAAGGGCTGACATGAGAGGGCAACAGCGAAGGATTCTTTCTCACTCTGCTCGCCTGGTTCTGTCATTTTCTCGTGCCCCAAACACAGTAGAAATTAATTGCAGCTCTTCAACTTTACAGTGTATGATTAAAACAGCATTCCATTTTTGACAAACAGGGTTGGAGCTATATTAATCTTGGCTTTTTATTGGTGACTATTTGAAGTAACCGAGTAGTCATTTTTTGCCGACTAAGAGGACAAGGAAAATGCATACCAATTGCACCGGTCAGGAATAATATCAAAATGTGCCTTTACAAACGTACTAATGTATGTTTTCGAGTGACACTATAAGAGAGAGGGCGGCGGTGGCGCACTGGTTGGCACGTCCGCCTCACAGTTAGGAGGGTGTGGTTTCCATTCCACCTCCGACCCTCCCTGTGTGGAGTTTGCATGTTCTCCCCGTGCCCGCGTGGGTTTTCTCCGGGCACTCCGGTTTCCTCCCACATCCCAAAAACATGCTTGGTAGGCCGAGTGAGCACTCCAAATTGCCCCTCCAAATTGTGAGTGCGAGTGGTTGTTCGTCTCTGTGTGCCCTACGATTGGCTGGCAACCGGTTCAGGGTGTCCCCTGCCTACTGCCCGATGACCGCTGGGATAGGCTCCAGCACGCCAGTGGGATAAAGCGGTACAGAAAATGGATGGATGGATGGACTATAAGAGAGTGATTAATTTAACCACTATAGTTCTGGTTATTGCACAACATTGCAGAGAGAGTGGGGTAACTAAAACCCCCTAATTACCAGAAAAGACCAGAAAGACGAAATCATTAAAGTAGCGGCGTTGCTCTGAATTACTCTCATCTGCGAGAGAACTATTATATATGTACATACTATCATATACATCTTACACTATACGGCACGCATTACATTTTGAAAGTCCTCCTATTTGAGTGGCAAGACTGGTACATCTTACTTCTTTTTTGCATTATTGTATTGACTCACCCATTATGTTTGTGCTGAAGGAAACTGTCTCTCTCTCCCGACCGTCATTGTAAAAGGCCAGATGCCAGGCTCCCGCATCCAGGTACTGGACAAACACCGCCTCATTAAGGACCACAGTCTGAATGCTCCTCCTTTCTCGTGGAGACTCGACCACACTCCACTTCTCCTTCCCATTCAAGCGCTCCATGTAATCATACTGCAGCAGAATGCAGGTTAGAAATTTCAGTGAAAAGGGAGGAATTACAATAGCGTCAAATCTGTAATCCAGCAATGACGTACAAATGTTGTTCCTTTAAGAGTATGCCTTTTAGAGGTATAGGTGGAAAAATATAGACCCGTCAGTAAAAGTGAGTGGCTGTAAACTGTCAGCCAAAGATACAGGACGCAAGAAAGAGAGAACCAGAAGGACCAAAGAGCCCTTTGGCCACAGATTTAAGTCTTACTTTGTCAAGTGAAACTGTTATCTGCAGATCAGCATGGCTCTTAATAGAAAGCTTTGCAACTAATAGGGGGTATAAAAGTCACATTACTGTAAGATTTAATTAAATGTAAATCATGGATTTAATTTGCTTATTGGAGCAATGAATCACAAAATATAACATGATAAAGAATTTGAATGGATTCTCCATGCATGGGACTAATTAAGCAGATCAAAACAGATATAGTGATTGATCAAATCCTCCTTGTGTGATTAGAACATATAGGTCAAGGAAGTATCTGCTCGATCATTGTTATTGGCGCTATTTACCTGTGCGTGTGAGGGGGGCAGGCCCTTGCGAATGTAGACTCCGAACAGGGCATCCTTGCCCAAGGAAATGTTGAACTTGAGGAATTGCGCTTGACTGAGGTACATCAGGGACCTCCAAAAGACACCAGGCGGTACTTCTTGGGTTACTCTTCTCCCAACATCAATGTTGCCCGTGTCTATACTGCTGTTCCGCCCTGTCCAAGGACCTGAAGCAAGGGGGAAAGAAACTGCATAATTTGTGATTACTGTCTGTAGTGATGGGCAAATGAAGCATCATGAACCAGTTGTATTTTCTTGACTCCTCTAGATGGCACTAGAAAGCACTGACCGTTTTTTTAAACTCCTTTCTTCAAACCAACAACCAGCCAGTGCACTCTAGAGGAGTCAAAAAATACAACTACTGGTGCATGAGGCAAATTTGACACTTCATTTACCCATTCCAAGTTATGTGATTCAAAAGCTGTCGATTTACTTCAAAATAAACTTATCATAAACTTCAGGGCATTACAAAAGCAGAGGATTAGAACTGTTAAATTTTGGCCCCTTTGGCACACAAAATTAGATTGCGACTCTGGTCAGACTGTTGTATCGCTGTGACTGCCTCTTCCTAATCTTCTACACGGTTAGTTTCGACCATTTTAAACCAGTTAGGACTGTGATCACACATCGGAAAACTCCAACATATATTTAGGTTATGCCGCTCTCCTCCATCGGCGTGATTAAAACACTTGTCCGTAAACTCAATTTTCTTGGCATCATTAAATAGTCTAAACTGGGAAAATAGTCTTATGCTAGTTATTTTTGGTACAACAGACACTCAAGAAAAATACTTCAGAGTTTAATGGAACCTTTTGCTAGATTTGTTAATGTGAAAATAAATGTAGTTCACTGCAACATTCAGATGCAGTATGATACGGTTGAGTAATCTAAAGCCTTTATTATCAGTTTTAAAGATTAGTGATACTAAACAGACACAGTTGCAGGATGACACTCACAGCAACCTGCAATCAGGCCATCTAACAATGGCAGCTTTGGAGCTCAGGCAGGAAAGAAGTGTGCAAAGAACATCTGCATCAAGTCGAGACATATAGGGAACACAGTCTTCTCAGTAATACTGATCTTAGGCACAAAGTAGCTTCCCAAATGTACTCCATGCTATGTAAGCAGAGTAAGTGAAACAAGAAAAGTACAGGGGTCCTTAAAAGGGTGAGAGACACTGTAATGGGGGTGTTGGTGAATCTGCTGATATTTTATTTGCCTGATAAACTGACGATTGCCCTCCATACCTCAGCAGAGTGGCTAAAAAGCTCTTTGTGATAGCACAGCTCATACGCTGCCCTAATTTATGGACATCTTTGAGTTGCTGTGTGCCCATTTGATGGCAAAACTCTATTAGCGGCATACAACGTTATTTAAAATCTGTGAAAGCAGGGGCAGTGAACTGTAAATTGCTATATTTTTATTTTTTTTGTAAACTCAAAAGACTACAACTAACAGTGTTGTTGTCTTTTGTCCATCATTATTTACGGCAAATGGAACTGCACAAGGACTGTGTTAAGTGAAAATCTACTTAACTAAAAACACTTTGCTACTGATTTATCATTTTTTTTTCTGCTTCTTATTTTTTCAACATGCCCTCATCTCTGACTTGATTATCATCTTAGAATTTACCTTGCAGCAAATATGTATCCAGTTATTATTTATTACTTTGAATACAAGTAATATGCAACATAATAAAAGAAGAAAAACATTTTGTGTACGTACACCGTTTTTTTGTTGTTGCTGAAGATTATTACCAGATCACTTAAAGGGGCAGTGTGATAGACTTTCAACTGTTTTGTTTCAAATTGAGACATAAAGTCTCTATAATTGGATTCAGTCTTGCTCTGTTGTGTGTTTTTGCTTACAAGTTGCAAACACATCCGTTCTGCAGACAGGGGTGAGGCTGTTTCTGAGGGTGTGAGTGTTGTAGTTCATACCTCTGCCTCCAGAAGGCAGCGTGGCCACATCACTGTTCACAGGCACGGCGCCCCCCAGTCCGTTGTTTAAAACTGGGCCGTCCGACGGCTTCAGCTGCCATGTCAAACCAAGTAGGTTGATTGCTGCAAACAAACATACAAACAGACAACAAGATGGAGAGTGAGAGACATATGACATGAACAATACACTCGAAAGTCTGGTATGATAACTGACATGCTTGAAAGCTCATCACGCCATAGGGCCAACCCTCTAAGTATAGTCTGTCATTTACACGACTACGAGTGCAGCTTTTATAGAACTCTGTTTTTATTCTGTGTCACTGCCATCAATTAAAAAAGAAGCCATTAACTCACTGGGGAAAGCTTAAAGTATAAACCTAAGGAAAGTCTGACAAAACTAGCAACAAAACTATAAAAAGTTCCCTCTTTTTTTTTTTAACAATTTCTTCCTCTATAGCTCAACATCTCACAATCGTCTTTCAAGCTGACAGCATCTCCTGCTTTTATTTGGGGGCCTTTACACCGTCTCTCAGAGAGCAGCTGACAGATTGCTCTCTGAAGGGATCACTCCGTGACTCCTTCTCTTGTCCTCCTCTCTTCCTTCCATGTTCTATTATTGTCTGCTGCAGGAAAAAGACTGTGTTTGTGTCTCATGCTCTTAACATTTTTTCTGTGTCCTTATTCAGAACTTTATTTGAGGCATGAACTACGCGACCCATTCATCCATCTCCTCTCTATCTCAATTTTAAGAGGTTTCTGTCTTGGAATAATCACTCTCTTATTTCCATACCAATAAACATATATCATACAGTCATGAAAAGACAACTTATGGAAACCTTGAATTCAATAGAATATATGATGAAATTTAAATGTTACAATTAAGGAAAACGGAGCTACTGAACATCGGCAATAACAGTGAAAAATGTCTTCTAGATACCTAAAATACCTAAAGGAAAAGAAATCACAGAGATAAATTCTATAACCTTACACAAATATAAAAAACAAGGAAGTGTATTTACATATTTCATTTGGTGGCAACATTGGCACTTAGAGGTAAAATCCGCCCTTTGCCTAATAGAAATACATACATTTATAGTTGAAAATTTGGCCAGTGTATGAATAATTCTGGGCTCGGCTTGCTGTTTTTTGTGGCAATTGTTACCTTCAACCTGTTTTGTGCTCTTGAATAATATTTCTTGGTGTAAACAAATAGGATGTCTGGTGTCTGTCTGGTGATTGTCCTTGAAAATAAGTTTTACATCTTTTTTGCTGTACAGTCAGTGATTTCTCTCTCTCTCTCTCTACACACACGCACACACGTGCACACGCGCACGCGCACACGCACGCGCACACACACACAAACACACACACACACACACACACACACACAAATAAAGGGAACGCCTCAACAACACAATATAGTAACTCCAAGTAGATCAAACTTGCATGAAATCAAACTATCCAAAGCAACACTGATTGACAATCAATTTTACATGCTATTGTGCGAATGGAACAGACAAGAGGTGGCAAAATTTGTTAATTAGCAAGACACGTTGAATAAAGTAGTGGTTCTGCAAGTGAGGACCACAGATCTCTTCTCAGGACCTATGTTTTCTGGCTGATGTTTTGGTCACTTTTGAATGATGGTGGTGGTTTCACACTTGTGATAGCACGGGACGGAC